>NC_088402.1:57453273-57683273 GCF_034236695.1 Oncorhynchus nerka
GGAGGTGAGTGGACCACTGAATTGTGCATCATGCAATGTAGTTGTTTTCGGTTAGTATGTAAATTGTTGTTTTGGGAGAATGCCATAAGCTTTTTCACAGTGAATAGCATTCTCTTTGTTTGCTATTGCAAGTGAGACTTCAAAGGCGACAGATTTGATGGGGGGGGGGGGGGGGTGGAAACCGAAAGGAAGGAAACTGATTTGAAAGCGGTCAGTTAGAGGGAGAGGGAAGAAGTCCCGCAGCGCTAGTAAAATGGAACCGCGCGTCTAGCGCTTCCAACTGACTGAACATGGTGTATTGAGGCTGATTTGAGAAGCCATTGAAATTCAATGAGCGCAGCTACGTGGGCAGTTAAGGAAAAACAAGACAAAGGGGAGATATTGTGGCTGACCACATAGTCCTGTATTTGGAGTTCGTAGCTGAGGAGAGCACTGTCTAAAATTCAGGGATGTTGTTAAAGAATCCTGTTCTCTTTCAAAAGTCGGGGTATTTTATGAAAGAATCTGAGAAGGTGTGAAATATATGTGTAACAGACCTTCATTAAGCCAGGCGAGCTCACTCAAGCACTGTATTTGAAATGATTTCAAATCATATTTGAACCCAGATCTGATTTTTGATTTGATTTAACCTTGATGTGTATTGATTGCCTTAAACAAAGATACAAACCACAACACAGTAGTGGTTTGGTCTGTCCTATAAAAACATGAATATAGTTAAGCAATAAGGCCAGAGAGGGTGTGATATATGGCCAATATACCACGGCTAAGGGCTGTTCTTAGGCACGGCGCCACGCGGAGTGCCTGGATAGAGCCCTTAGCCGTGGTATATTGGCCATGTACCACAAATCCTAGAGGTGCCTTATTGCTATTATAAACTGGTTCCCAACATAATTAGAGCAATAAAAATAAATGTTTTGTCATACCCGTGGTATACGGTGTGATATACAACGGCTGTCAGCCAATCAACATTCATTTAGCAGTTTACCACTCCTTTTACTACCAGACCAGATTGCTGTCCGTCATAAGCGTTCATAAAACAGATGAATATAATCTGAAAAATATGGGAAATGCCGCTTGAACGTTATAAAGGGGATTGTTGTGACTGAATAATTTTCTAATCGTGACATCTACATGTGTGGGGGGTTAAACAGTAGAAGGAGATGGTGGTGCAGCGTTATCATTGGTGATTAGGACAAAGCCACCGAGGGAATACCAAACGATGCAGAGACACAGAAAGGATATTTAGCCGAGCACTGGCGTGTCTCATGTAGTTATGCAAATGCACATCAATGGGTGCACAAACACATGCACTCACACACACACTCACATAGACATGCACACACACACACATGGACGATGATGCATGTCAAATCAAATCAAAGTTTAACATGTACACACACACACTCTCTCTCTCTCTCTCTCTCTCTCTCTGTCCCTGTCTCACACACACTCACACCTCAGCTTCCCATCCTCTCCATAATAATTTCCCCACCGATGACAAAACAATAGCGAGACACATTTCACACTGACTGTTATGAGCTACCTTGTACATTAACAACCGTCAGATCTAGATTTTAATTGGCTTCTCCCATTAGACAAAATGCCACATTATACCTGTTGTGAACTGCAGTGTCCTTTGTTACATGTGTAATTAGACATAAAACCCAGAAAGAGGGAGCGAGGGAGAGAGAGAGAGGGAGGGAGAAAGAGAGCAAGAGAGAGAGCAAGAGAGAGAGGGAGAGAGAGAGAGAGAGCAAGAGAGAGAGAGAGAGAGGGAGGAAGAGAGAAGAGAGAGAGAGAGAGCAAGAGAGAGAGAGAGAGGGAGGAAGAGAGAAGAGGAAGAGAGAGAGAGAGAGCAAGGAGAGAGAGAGGTAGAGGAAGTGAGAGAGAGAGAGAGAGAGGTAGAGGAAGAGAGAGAGAGCGAGAGGTAGAGGAAGTGAGAGAGAGATGGGTAGAGGGAGAGAGAGAGAGAGGTAGAGGGGGAAAGAGAGAGGAGAGAGAGAGCAAGGAGAGAGAGAGGTAGAGGAAGTGAGAGAGAGAGATGGGTAGAGGGAGAGAGAGGTAGAGGGAGAAAGAGAGAGGAGAGAGAGAGAGCAAGGAAGAGAGAGGTAGAGGAAGTGAGAGAGAGATGGGTAGAGGGAGAGAGAGAGAGGTAGAGGGAGAAAGAGAGAGGAGAGAGAGAGAGAGAGCAAGGAGAGAGAGGTAGAGGAAGTGAGAGAGAGATGGGTAGAGGGAGAAAGAGAGAGGAGAGAGAGAGAGAGAGCAAGGAGAGAGAGGTAGAGGAAGTGAGAGAGAGAGATGGGTAGAGGGAGAGGTAGAGGGAGAAAGAGAGAGGAGAGAGAGAGAGCAAGGAGAGAGAGAGGTAGAGGAAGTGAGAGAGAGATGGGTAGAGGGAGAGAGAGAGAGGAGAGAGAGAGAGAGAGCGAGGGGTAGAGATATTACAGTGCAGTGTTGTATCCTCCGCTGCATGCAAACAGCTTTAAGATAATACAAATAACAAGAAGACATGTGGTGTATAAGATATACCACTTCTCAGACGTTCTTATCAGAAACACCTCACTGTAGAGTGAGTTCATACATTATTAGCTTGTGTATGTGATGCCTTGGGGGATTGAACCCACAATCTCTTTTTTGCCCGTGCTATGCACTTACCAACTGAGCCACACAGGACCAGGTGTATGTCTATGTGTGGTGAGCCATCGTCTTGACAAAAGGTTGTGTTTGTTATATTCCCTAAGTCCTCCCTGCCTTAACTGTTAGTACCTAATCAGCTGGGCTGTGTGCCATGTAGTCTCTCTGACTACACAGCCTCTGCCCCTTCAGCTTAATTCAATTTGTTCAAGACAGGAACTGTTTAGTGCCCTCTGCCCCCCCCGCCCCACACACACACACACACACACACACACACACACACACCCAATGCCCAGAGCAACAGGACAGCCAGTGACCCAGGAAGGAGTTCCTTCAAGGTCACATGATGTCATCCTTTGGAAGAAAAAACAGCTGAGGCAAAGACAAATGTTTATTTTAGCTGTCAGATGGCCTCAGCGTTGTAGAGAGCTTTAGACATGCACCATGTCCATGTTACACTAACTGCTGGCTAATGTAGGATCATGTTTTCCTCTTTATTGCAATACAGATTCACCTTTGCAGTGTGTGTGGTGCAGTAGTCGTGTAAAATAATCTAGAAGTGAAGGTACATGTAAATGTTAAGACACATTTCTATTTATGGATTATGTTAATTGCGGAAATGAAAAAGTAAGTACACCAACATGAGTTTTCCATTCATTAAATGTGTAGGGTAAATTTGATTTCAGTTGCACAGAATGATTGTCGAATGGTTAAATCTATGCTTAGTTGTAACTATTTTCGTTGGTGGAAGAAGGAGTAGACCAAAATGCAGCGTGGTACGTGTCCATGATAACTTTAATACACTGAATACAAACGAACAAGAGAATAAAGGAAAAACCGAAACAGTCCCGTATGGTGAAAACACTGAAACGGAAAATAACCACCCACAAACAAGTGGGAAAACAGGCTACCTAAGTATGGATCTCAATCAGAGACAACGATTGACAGCTGCCTCTGATTGGGAACCATACCAGGCCAAACACATAGAAATAGAAACACAAGAACAAAACATAGAATGCCCACCCCAACTCACGCCCTGACCAACCTAAAATAGAGACATACAAAAGGAACTAAGATCAGGACGTGACATTAGTCTGGCTCAATGAGTAGGTTTAATTTATACCAGAGATAATAAAATCCTGTGGAGGTTGAAAACTCTTGAAAGATTTTGGAGGAAAGCAAGAGTAGAATTTAACACAGATAAAAGCTTTAGAGAGCGGTAGTACAGTGATCAGTAATGGTTTCAATTGTGATCAGCTGTGCGGGGGATTTGAGCTCATATGGTTTAACGAGAGTTCACCTGGAGAAAATACGTTGGCCACCAATGGCTGCAATCGGCCAATCGTGTTTTTTTTTAAGAATACCAATATTATCCCTGATTTAAAGACAACCCAGATTTTTCTAAAGAATATTATTGTATGTATAATAATAATATTGTCGGATCTCAGTGGGCATCAGAAAGGAAAGGGTTGAGAACCCTTGAGCTACATATTTTTGGTATATTCTCATAGATAGACAGATTTATTTCACAATTTAAAACAAAATACAACCACCTGTGTTCATCATAGTGAGGTAGTGATATGAATACATCCTTCTTTTATTAACGAAGAACACTAAACAAACTAACAAGAATAACAAACCGAACGTGACGCTATATACAGTGGGGCAAAAAAGTATTTTAGTCAGCCACCAATTGTGCAAGTTCTCCCACTTCAAAAGATGATAGAGGCCTGTAATTTTCATCATAGGTACACTTCAACTATGACAGACAAAATGAGAAAAAAAATCCAGAAAATCACATTGTAGGATTTTTTATGAATTTATTTGCAAATTATGGTGGAAAATAAGTATTTGGTCAATAACAAAAGTTTATCTCAATACTTTGTTATATACCCTTTGTTGGCAATGACAGAGGTCAAACGTTTTCTGTAAGTCTTCACAAGGTTTTCACACACTGTTGCTGGTATTTTGGCCCATTCCTCCATGCAGATCTCCTCTAGAGCAGTGATGTTTTGGGGTTGTTGCTGGGCAACATGGACTTTCAACTCCCTCCAAAGATTTTCTATGGGGTTGAGATCTGGGGCCTGGCTAGGCCACTCCAGGACCTTGAAATGCTTCTTACGAAGCCACTCCTTCGTTGTTATCAGTATAAAAGACACCTGTCCACAACCTCAAACAGTCACACTCCAAACTCCACTATGGCCAAGACCAAAGAGCTGTCAAAGGACACCAGAAACAAAATTGTAGAGCTGCACCAGGCTGGGAAGACTGAATCTGCAATAGGTAAGCAGCTTGGTTTGAAGAAATCAACTGTGGGAGCAATTATTAGGAAACGGAAGACATGCAAGACCACTGATAATCTCCCTCAATCTGGGGCTCCACTCAAGATCTCACCCCGTGGGGTCAAAATGATCACAAGAACGGTGAGCAAAAATCCCAGAACCACACGGGGGGACCTAGTGAATGACCTGCAGAGAGCTGGGACCAAAGTAACAAAGCCTACCATCAGTAACACACTACGCCGCCAGGGACTCAAATCCTGCAGTGCCAGACGTGTCCCCCTGCTTAAGCCAGTACATGTCCAGGCCCGTCTGAAGTTTGCTAGAGAGCATTTGGATGATCCAGCAGGAGATTGGGAGAATGTCATATGGTCAGATGAAACCAAAATATAACTTTTTGGTAAAAACTCAACTCGTCGTGTTTGGAGGACAAAGAATGCTGAGTTGCATCCAAAGAACACCATACCTACTGTGAAGCATGGGGGTGGAAACATCATGCTTTGGGGCTGTTTTTCTGCAAAGGGACCAGTACGACTGATCCGTGTAAAGCAAAGAATGAATGGGACCATGTATCGTGAGATTTTGAGTGAAAACCTCCTTCCATCAGCAAGGGCATTGAAGATGAACGTGGCTGGGTCTTTCAGCATGACAATGATCCCAAACACACCGCCCGGGCAACGAAGGAGTGGCTTCGTAAGAAGCATTTCAAGGTCCTGGAGTGGCCTAGCCAGTCTCCAGATCTCAACCCCATAGAAAATCTTTGGAGGGAGTTGAAAGTCCTTGTTACCCAGCAACAGCCCCAAAACATCACTGCTCTAGAAGAGATCTGCATGGAGGAATGGGCCAAAATACCAGACTTACAGAAAACGTTTGACCTCTGTCATTGCCAACAAAGGGTATATAACAAAGTATTGAGATAAACTTTTGTTATTGACCAAATACTTATTTTCCACCATAATTTGCAAATAAATAAATTTAAAATCCTACAATGTGATTTTCTGGATTTTTTTTTCTCATTTTGTCTGTCATAGTTGAAATGTACCTATGATGAAAAATACAGGCCTCTCTCATCTTTTTAAGTGGAAGAACTTGCACAATTGTTGGCTGACTAAATACTTTTTTGCCCCACTGTACCTGCTGGAGTGTGTGCTACGGGTGGGTGTTGTTATGGTGACTAGTGAGCTGAGATAAGGCAACCTTTACCTAGCAGAGACTTATAGATGACCTGGAGTCAGTGGGTCTGGCGACGAATATGAAGCGAGGGCCAGCCGACGAGAGCATACAGGTCGCAGTGGTGGGTGGTATATGGGGCTTTGGTGACAAAACGGATGGAACTGTGATTTATCTGCATCCAGTTTGCTGAGTAGAGTGTTGGAGGCATATTTTGTAAATGACATCGCTAAAGTCGAGGATCGGTAGGATAGTCAGTTTTACGAGGGTATGTTTGGCAGCGTGAGTGACTTTGTTGCGAAATAGGAAGCCGATTCTAGATTTAATTTTGGATTGGAGATGTTTAATATGAGTCTGGAAAGAGAGTTTACAGTCTAGCCAGACATCTAGGTATTTGTAGTTGTCCACGTATTCTAAGTCAGAACCGTCCAGAGTAGTGATGCTAGTTGGGTGGGCGAGTGCGGGATGCGATCGGTTCAGAAGCATGCATTTATGGCATTGAAGCTCGTTTGGAGGTTTGTTAAGACAGTGTCCAAAGAAAGGCCAGATGTTTGCAGAATGGTGTCGTCTACATTGAGGTGGCTCAGGGAATCACCCGCAGCAAGAGCGACATCGATATATACAGAGAAAAGAGTCGGCCCGAGAATTGAACCCTGTGGTACCCCCATAGAGACTACCAGAGGTCCGGACACCAGGCACACTGACACACAATTGACACACTGAAATCTATCTGAGAAGTAGTTGGTGAACCAGGCGAGGCAGTAATTTGAGAAACCAAAGCTGTTGAGTCTGCCGATAAGAATATGGTGATTGACAGAGTCGAAAGCCTTGGCCAGGTCGATGAAGACGGCTGCACAGTACTGTCTTTTATCGATGGCGGTTATGATATGGTTTAGTACCTTGAACGTGGCTGAGGTGTACCCGTGACCAGCTCGGAAACCTGATTGCACAGCTGAGAAGGTACGGTGGGAATCGAAATGGTCAGTGATCTGTTTGTTAACTGGGCTTTCAAAGACTTTAGAAAGGCAGGGCAGGATGGATATAGGTCTGTAACAGTTTGGGTCTAGAGTGTCACCCCCTTTGAAGAGGAGGATGACCACGGCAGCTTTCCAATCTTTAGGGATCTTGGACGATACGAAAGAGAGGTTGAACAGAATGGTAAAAGGGGTTGCAACAATGGCGGCGGATAATTACACATACAGTACCTGTCACGTGACTAGGGGTGTTCTAGGTATTGTGTTTCTATGTTGGTGTGTGAGTATGGTTCCCAATTGGAGGCAGCTGATTATCGTTGCCTCCAATTGGGGATCATACTTAGTTTGTCCTTTTTCCCACCTGCAATGTGGGATATTGTTTTGTATTAGTGCCTATGTGCGCTACGTATTGCACGATCGTTTTATCTTTGTTGTTTTTGGAAGTTTCACTATTAATAAAATGTGGAAATCTACTAACGCTGCGCCTTGGTCCACTTATTTATACAACGGTCGGGAGAGTATCAGTCAAAAGTTTGGATACACCTACTCACAGCAATAGAAAACAACTGTTGATGTCTGTATACAATGCTACAGGCTATGACAATATCTTCCTGTTCTTTGTTTTGTTATGTGTACCAGTCAAAGGTTTGGACACACCCACTCATTCAATGGTTTTTCTTTATTTTTTACTATTGTAGAATAATAGTGAAGACATCAAAACTATGAAAGAACACATCAAGTAGTAAACAAAAAAGTGTTAAACAAAGATTCTTCAAAGTAGCCAGCCTTTGATGACAGCTTTGCACACTCTTGGCATTCTCTCAGCCATCTTCATCTGGAATGCTTTTCCAACAGTCTTTTTATTTTACCTTTATTTAACTAGGCAAGTCAGTTAAGAACAAATTCTTATTTTAAATGACAGCCTAGGAACAGTGGGTTAACTGCCTGTTCAGGAGCAGAACAACTTTGTACCTCAGGGGTTTGAACTTGCAACCTTCTGGTTACTAGTCCAATGCTCAAACCACTAGGCTACGCTGCTGCCCCAGAAGTAGTCTTGAAGGAGTTCCCACATATGCTGACCACTTGTTGGCTGCTTTTCCTTCACTCTGCGGTCCAACTCATCCCAAACCATTTCAATTGGGTTGAGGTTGGGTGATTGTGGAGGCCAGGTCATCTGATGCATCACTCCACCGCTCTCCTTCTTGGTCAAATAGCCCTTACACAGCCTGGAGGTGTGTTGGGTCATTGTCCTGTTGAAAAAATAAATGATATATATGGTACCACTAAGTGCAAACCAGATGGGATGGCGTATTGCTGCAGAATGCTGTGGTAGCCATGCTTGTTAAGTGCACCTTGAATTCTAAATAAATTACAGACAGCCACAAGCAAAGCACCCCCACACAATCACACCTCCTCCATTCATGGTGGGAACCACACATGCAGAGATAATCCGTTCACCTACTCTGCGTCTCACAAAGACACGACAGTTGGAACCAAAAATAAAACATTTGGACTCATCAGACCAAAAGGACAGATTTCCACAGGTCTAATGTCCATTGCTCGTGTTTCTTGGTCCAAGCAAGTCTCTTATTATTGGTGTCCTTTAGTAGTGGTTTCTTTGCAGCAATTCGACGACAAAGGCCTGATTCACGCAGTCTCCTCTGAACAGTTGATGTTGAGATGTGTCTGTTACTTGAAGTCTGTGAAGCATTTATTTGGGCTGCAATTTTTGAGGTGCTGGTAACTCTAATGAACTTATCCTCTGCAGCAGAGGTAACTCTGGGTTTTCCTTTGCTGTGACGGTCCTCATGAGAGCCAGTTTCATCATAGCGCTTGTTGGTTTTTGCAAATGCACTTGAGGAAACTTTCAAAGTTCTTGAAATGTTCCGTATTGACTGACCTTCATGTCTGAAAGTAATGATGGACTGTCATTTCTCTTTGCTTATTTGAGCTGTTCTTGCCATAATATGGACTTGTTCTTTTACCAAATAGGGCTATCTTCTGTATACCACCCCTACCTTGTCACAACACTGATTGGCTCAAACGCATTAAGAAGGAAAGAAATTCCACAACTTAACTTGACATTCTTTTTTAAATGAAGTTATGGCCGGCGTTGCTTTCAGTTGCTGTGGTAGTTTGTTCCACTCAACAGCGCCGGTATATCAATAGGTGTTCTTACCAGATAGACACTTACATTTAAATTTGATAGGTACCTGGGAGCTGAGTCAGTAATCATTCTATGGACCGGACCATATCTTGTCTATTGGATATGACAGTTAGTACAGGGGACAGAATAAGTAGGAGGAGGAAGTGTACAATAAAAGCCATGGGTCAGCTTTGAACCCATGTGATGTGAGCCCTGATTCATAAGTTCCAAGGGCAGCGGCTTTGACCACTGGGCCACCGCCACCCGCTGATTAATAGTTATGTGAAGATGGGTTTGTCATGGCTAAGGACCCTGTAGCTGGATGTGGTGAATCCACGGTGTGCCATAAGGTTGAGATGCCATCTGTCAACAGGTGCACAAATATGCAGAGTCATGGGAAATTGCACAGTTTTTCCCACGGTATGTTTGTGTGTGTCTATGTGTGTGTGTTTGTGTGCACGAGTTTGTGCATGCGTGTGTGTGCCAACAGCCATGGTTGCAACTGGTTGATTCAGGCTGTTAATTGATTTTGTATTCAGAGCTTGCAGTGTGAGATTCTATGTGTCATGACGTGAACAGTTAGGTGATACAATTTGAAAGAAGTGCACAGCGTATAGGCATTCAGAACTTGCACCCTACAGATGAAACATGATGATTTATTATTAGAACTGTTTATAACCCCTGACATGAACGTTCTGTAACACCTTTATGAACTTTATAGTAACCCACACATTTTATTCAACATTACTCACTCATTACACAACCAGTGGACTTGATATTTTATTTTATTTAACTAGGAAAGTCAGTTAAGAACACATTCTTATTTACAATGACGGCCTACCCCGGCCAAACCCTAACGACGCTGGGCCAATTGTGCACTGCCCTATGGGACTTCCAACTACAGACAGTTGTGATACAGCCTGAAATTGAACCAGGGTCTGTAGTGATGCCTCTGGCACTGAGATGTAGTGCCTTAGACCGCTGCGCCACTCGGGAGAACATTTTGATACATGGAGAGACAACATATTATCAGCCTTATCAGAAGATATTATACTTGCTTATACAAACTGAAATTGCTTCAGTTTCACACAGAAGTGATACTGAAATCGCTCCAATGTGTAGTGAGCATAACATCAGAGCCACACAATATTCCAGTGGAACTCATGCTAGAAATTTTCGGGGAAATATGCTTCAGTACGAGTGAGGCATGTGTGATGGGTGCATCCATCCATCAATGTGTCACCCTGGCTTGCCTTGTGCACCAGCCTGAGTGAAGTGACAGGATTTGGGTTTTGTTGGTGTGTATGTTCACAGCAGACAGGGAATGCAGGGAAATAGGTCACACGCACACATGCACACACACACACACGTATTGATAGTGTCCCTGTCACTATACACTGTGAGTGGATGGAAGCAACATCCTAGCGATGAAACAGTACCATGTAAGGATATTTGACACTGCTGTAATTGTTGTGTTAGTCGTGAGGTTGTCATGAGGTTGCCAGGCAGCTTCATTAACACTGTGCAGCCAGCGACCAAGTCTTCCCATGATGCAGCCAAGTGCAGCGCGGCTGAAGAAAATAGTCCCACGCAACAATAGTGTCGACAGGGGTGTAAAAGTCTTGACAGAAGTGAGTGTGGATGGGGCTCAAAGACACGGTGTGTGTAAGTGTTTGTTGATCTGGGTGAAACTGTACTAAAAATGGCCGCCTTTCTCTTTCCACAGCTTGAAGGAGATGGGGAGCAGAGGCGTTTTGAGGATGGCAAAATGCGATATCTCCAGAATAAGGCAAAGAGACTGGCAGACAAGGAGCGCCAACAATGACACCACAACCCCGAATACTCCATCATCCAACCCACAGCACTTAGATGGAAAACTTCCCTATCTTATTACTAAACCTAAAACTAAAATTGATGGGGTCTGACTCTTCTTGACTTTTTAATGTAAGTTTCATTGCTGCACACCAAAGTGTCTATATGTGTATGTAAAAGAAAGGAGATACGTATGTATCTTTATTTTATCGTCAAAGATTTTTATTTAAGAAGGCTATCGACGATCAGTCTGTGTGCAAAGTTATGGGTCTGTATATGCATTGATAAATAAATTTAAAGTAAATAAATACTGTACATGGTAGCCAGAGGTGTCTGTCCTTTGCTTGCTCACTGATGTCCTAGGCCCGGGCTTGCCTTGGCTGAGAGGGCATCCACTAAACATATTTTATGCATTCTGTCGTTCACACAGAAATCAGTCCTTGGCTCGGGGGCTATGACTCTGCTCCTTCCCTCTCTCACTCACTCGCTCTCTTGTCATTTCAGCAAGACATGACACCCCCCATCTCAGATTGTTCAGGAATCGTTTTGGTAGTTAGAAACAGATGACATTAGCGTTCCTTGCAACATTATTTTGTTGCATTTTTATTTGAGCTAATTAAGCTAACTTATTGCAACCAAATTGGCCCTTTTTAATGATGGGATTCATATAATATCCAATAATTATAGTACACAACATCCGATTTGGAGCAAACTTCTTCCTACCATTGAGTAAGACATGAGGAATCCAATAAAATGGTAAAAAAGCCACCCACGGACCCCCCCATATCCCACGCCAATCCCACCCCTACAACCAGTTTACAGTATCAGTTCTCTATGTCTGACAAGTAGTATGGAGCTGTGGATTGGAGTATTGCTTCTTCATCCCATGTAACCTGTGAATCTGATATTTTTTCCCCCTATTCAGAGAAATCTGCCATTGAAGTCTCTTGCATTCTTTTTCATACATTTGTTTGAAAGTAACAGGTTTTGTCCACTAGGTGGCGCTGTTCCTGCTGCTGCCACACCCTTATATGAATTTTGCTGGTCTCAATTAAATGGATCACAATATTTTCTTTGCCACTTTAGGTAGAAAGCTAATAGCTTTTGCTCATGATGAAAATAAATTGTGTGGTCAAGCCAGTTGTGCATAAAAGCAATTCATTATGGTCCAAAGATCCAATTATATATCAACAAAATAATGTTTCAGGAATGACAATCTTATTTGTTTTTAACTACAGAAACAATTTCAGCACAATCTGAGATGGTGGGTGTCAAAATCCTCTTTCTTGTGCTTCTTGAGGTGGAACAACCCTTAAATCTGGCTCCCTACTCTCGCTCTCCACTGTTTCACTGTCTTTCTCTTCATCTCTCCCTCTTTCTCTCTCTCTCTCTCTCTCTCTCTCTCTCTCTCTGTCTTTCTCTCTCTTTCTCTCTCTTTCGCTCTCTCTCGATAGATGCAGGGATTCTCCAGTTGCCTGATGTGTTGATAGGACTGTACGACATTTTAGCCTGTGTGTGTGTGTGTGTGTGTGTGTGCGTGTGTGTGGTGGGTTTCCATGCAACACGACAGACCTCTGGCACGTAGATTGTTGCTTCCGGGACCAACCAACATCCCTAGCTAAATGAACATAGATCAACAGCTATTCAAATATCCCGAGGCAACTCTACATTCAGAAGATGAAGTCCCTGGTCTTAGATTTCCTTTCACCTAGTCACCTGTCTGCTACGGTAAAGATGCAACTAATAGGAGACACCATCTAAATCAAGAAAATGTATAACAAACATGAGCCAAGGTTGTTAACCACTGCTTAAAGCCATCAAAAGTATAGTAGTATAGTTTTACCATTTTGGGATAGTATCTATATGGCTGTTTGAGATAGTATTTCCTACTATTTAAACAGGCGTAAGGTTACATAGCAAGACAGTGTGTCATTGGACTCCCGAAGTTTATTGTCTTCACAGCTGTGTGCTTTTAATTTTCCCATTGAAAATGAAATTAGGGGGGGGGGGGGCATTTAATTTTTGATCCTTAATGAAGGATAGAGTAGGAAGAGGGAATATGAGGAGAGGAAAGGTGGTTGTAGACAGAGTTTTATCTCAGATGGGGGGAAAGTATTTGGCCTGTTCAATAACACTGCTAATATACCAGGCTATACACACAACCAGGCCTGCAACTCCTTAACCAGATAGTGGAGAGCAAACTAGTATCATTTTGATTATTATAATTGTTTTAAATGCTGCATTTACTGAGACAGTCCAGTTTAAAGTAATAATGAGGAACTTTCAATGTGCTGAAACGCATTGAGTACACGCCTTCTATTAACTACATCAACTACTTCGTTTTGTGAGTATATCTCACTGTCCATCCTCACACCCCCACATCCTTGTTCCTCACTCCCAACAATACAAATAAGATGCATACTGGCACTCCTTTGTAGTGGTGGAAAAAGTACTCAATTGTCATACTTGAGTAAAAGTAAAGATACCTTAGTAGAAAATGACTCAAGTAAAAGTGAAAGTCACCCAGTAAAATACTACTTGAGTAAAAGTCCAAAAGTATTTGTTTTTAAATATAGTTAAGTATCAAAAGTAAATGGAATTGCTAAAATGTATTTAAGTATCAAAAGTAAAAGTATAAATCATTTCAAATTCTTTATATTAAAGCAAACCAGACGGCACAATTAAAAAAAAAAAAAATGTATTGACGGATAGCCAGTGGCACACTCCAACACTCAAGACATCATTTACAAACAAAGCATTTGTGTTTAATGAGTCTACCAGATCAGAGGCATTAGGGATGACCAGGGATGTTCTCTTAATAAGTGTAACAAGTACATTTGGGTGTCAAGGAAAATGTACATTATTTTATTTAGGAATGTAGTGAAGTAAAATGGTAAAGTACAGATACCACAAAAAAACGACTTAAGTAGTACTTTAAAGTATTTTTTATTTAAGTACATGACACCACTGCTCCTTTGCGGAGTGTATCTATATTCTCTAACCTAACCTGTTTCATAAAGACTGTGTCTCAGGTCGTTTCCTCCTCCTCCTCCTTCGTGCGGCCCCGGACGTGTTCCCAGCCCAGCCTTAGGGGGTTTGCGGCCGCCTCGCGCTCTTACCCAATGTGGAGACTGACAAGGCTATTTGGAAGACGAATTATCCACAATGATGGGAGGAAACCCATTAGGAGGGAGGGATGGAGGGAATAAATGAGCCGGAGGAGAGAGAGAGAAAAAGAGAGAGCAATCTGGTTTCATCAACGCTGGCTCCCGGCCTGTTTTATAGGTTCCACCCGCTGTGCATAGTGGGGAGAGTCACGATCACTAAGGTGTTCACTGATGGCAAGGCCAAACGACCGTTAAAGGATGAATAGCAAAGAAATGCAGCCTATCTAGCTAACATCCACAAGGTTCATGTAAAAACAAATAAGCTCTTGAATTTTAAAACTCTAGTATGCTGTATACTATGGCCAACAGTCCGAGTCTACTCACAGGCATACTGTTAGAGGCAACTTGCTGTTGGAGAAAAATAAACTAGAAGATAAATAACAAGGGGATATTGGCCTACTCGTTGAGAGCTAGAGGAAGAACACACACCTAGAAATACGAGATGCTGCCACTGGAAAAAGAGTGAGTTAAATGAACCAATCCCATGCACCTTGCTGAAGAAAAGAAAACAGCATACATTTCATGCTGGTATTTTCTGGTCTATGCTGGTCAGTGCTGGTCAGATGCTGGTCTTAGCATAGTCTAGCTGGTTATGCTGGTTTACCAGCATGGTCTAGCAGGTTTTGCTCGTGACCAGCCTTCACTATGTTTTGGACACTGGTGATCAGTCTTCACTGTGTTTTGGACACTTGTGACCAGCCTTCACTATGTTTTGGACACTGGTGATCATTCTTCACTGTGTTTTGGACACTGGTGATCAGTCTCCGCTGTGTTTTGGACACTTGTGACCAGCCTTCACTGTGTTTTGGACACTTGTGACCAGCCTTCTCTGTGTTTTGGACACTGGTGATCAGTCTTCACTGTGTTTTGGACACTTGTGACCAGCCTTCTCTGTGTTTTGGACACTGGTGATCAGTCTTCACTGTGTTTTGGACACTTGTGACCAGCCTTCTCTGTGTTTTGGACACTGGTGATCAGTCTTCACTGTGTTTTGGACACTTGTGACCAGCCTTCTCTGTGTTTTGGACACTGGTGATCAGTCTTCACTGTGTTTTGGACACTTGTGACCAGCCTTCTCTGTGTTTTGGACACTGGTGATCAGTCTTCACTGTGTTTTGGACACTGGTGATCAGTCTCCGCTGTGTTTTGGACACTTGTGACCAGCCTTCACTGTGTTTTGGACACTGGTGATCAGTCTCCGCTGTGTTTTGGACACTTGTGACCAGCCTTCACTATGTTTTGGACACTGGTGATCAGTCTCCGCTGTGTTTTGGACACTTGTGACCAGCCGTCACTGTGTTTTGGACACTGGTGATCAGTCTCCGCTGTGTTTTGGACACTGGTGATCAGTCTCCGCTGTGTTTTGGACACTGGTGATCAGTCTCCGCTATGTTTTGGACACTGGTGATCAGTCTTCACTGTGTTTTGGACACTGGTGATCAGTCTCCGCTATGTTTTGGACACTTGTGACCAGCCTTCACTGTGTTTTGGACACTTGTGACCAGCCTTCTCTGTGTTTTGGACACTGGTGATCAGTCTCCGCTGTGTTTTGGACACTGGTGACCAGCCTTTGCTGTGTTGCTGATCTAGCATGGTCAGACACTAGCTGGTTAAGCAATATCATATTTCCCAGCATGCTCTATTGCAGTTGATTTTTAGGATTGTTTGTTTCATTATCTTTTTTGTTTGTTGTACACAAAGATAAATAACATACATTTGTGTAAACTAATCCAATTTGTTTGTTGGACTTATTGCACCTGTTACTGAAATTGGTTGATCCAGTTTAGATGGTTTGAGTAGTCACACTTATTTTCCTTTCTAAGCCTGGCAGTCATTCTGAATGCATATTTCTGTGAAATAAAGTTCCAATTGTTAGATATCCCCACTCTGGTTGCATTCCAATAGGAAAATAAACATAACTTTGCAAGCCAGCATGATGTGACTTGATGCTGGTTTTGCTGGGGATCAGCTTATGCTGGTCAACAGCAAAGCACAGCGGAGCCTGGTCACCACGACAACACAGTGAAGGCTGGTCCCCAGCAACACCAGCACCTATGCTGGACCAAGCTATGCTGCTCTATGCAATTTTTGTCAGCAGGGTAGTGAGTGTACGGCTGCTTAAAGGGTCATGCTTTAAGAATTCTTTGCTGCCAGAAACTGAAAAATGTCTTCACAAACACAAGCACAGACTAGTTTAGATTCGACCTGAAGTCATGTAGATTTGTGTTGTTATTGTTATTGCTTCTACTGACCTCTGAACTTAATAAGCAGGCCTTCAAATGTGTTCCCAACGTATTCAATGCTGGTGTGTACAGTAGGACTGCTGAGGGAGGTTGGCTGAGCTCACACAGGAGGTGGGAGATGGGCAGCCCGGTGTTGCCCTGCAGACACAGTGGGCGGGGATGCCTTCTGTCACTTTACTTCCAGGTCACGAAGCGTCACACAGGAAAGGGCCCTGCTCTGTCTTTCTCCTTATCTCTCTCCATCTCTATCGCTATCCCTCCATCTCTCTTTCTATCCCTCTCTCACTATCTCTCCATCTCTATCGCTATCCCTCCATCTCTCTTTCTATCCCTCTCTCACTATCTCTCCATCTCTCTCTCTCTCTGTTCTCATACATGACCTGTGATACCCTTGCAGTGTGCTCATCCAGTGATCAAAGCTCACTGGTCTCCTTATATTAAATCAATAGTATCTACTACTATGGATAGATGGGATGCTGGAATGCCAGTTTGTTAAGCCACAATAAAGAATTGATTGAGAATTGACCTAAAATTGATTTCCATTCCAAATCTTCCCTAGCCTTAACCGTAATCTTAACCCATAATCCTTAACTCAGACTCTAATTATAATCCTAACCGTAAATCTAACCCCTAAACTTAAAATAGCCTTTTTCCTCGTGGAGACGTGGGAAATGTCCCCACGAGGACTTTGGAGGATTTCAGGTCCCCTCGAGGATAGAAGAACAAGACCACACACACACACACACACACACACACACACACACACACACACACTGTAGTACTACAGTATTCGTTTTTTTCTTTCACTTTGAATATCCTCCGGCGTGGGAATGATCTCAGAATGATGAATATTTGGTATGGATGTTACAGACAGCCAAATAGTTACTCAGCTCATCTGAAGTGGCTTGGGGTGCTCAATTAATGGAATATTTCCATCCTGAGATGTTGTTACAGTACAGATGCTCATTAATGCTACTCCTTACAAGCATGTCACGTGGAGCACACAATCACCTAACACAATGCATTGCTATGGACACCAGAACGGTATTGAGACAATACATGTAAGGCAATGCATGCAATGGCTATAGGTTGCCTCCCGTGACCTTGTTGCTAATTGTGGTGTATGGGTGGGATAACATTTGAAATGTTATATTTGATGTTGAATGCATGTTTGCATGGTCCTTCAGATCGGATTGTAGGCCTAATGTAGAGGCCCTCAAAATAAGGTCCCAAATCCTTTTTCATGAGCTATCTTGGAAACACAATATAAGATGATATAGACAGCAAATTCTCTGGTTCAATCAAAATGCATCATGCAGGGGAGGATTTCTGTATTTTGAAAGTTACATACCAAAAGATTGTTTTGAGTTTTCCTTTAAACGTGTCTATGGGTCCACACGTTTCAATGTTAAATTAATAATTTGCTTAGTGTAAAGCCTTATTTGCATATTTTCCAGTCTACCTTGCCTTTCAAGTGAATTGTGAGTTACCACTCATGACTGTATTTGTTAGTGACAAAGACATGGTTGTTGCATTCGTTCATTTTCAATCCTGTGGCCTTCACCAAGTGAGATTCTAATTGAATATGTAACATAAAAATGACATTTCTTAACACAATCAGAATGTACACATTATGCTGGCTTGCAAAAGTGATGTGTAATTTCTATTGGTATCCAGAGTGGAGATATCCAACATTTGGAGTTTTTATTCACCCGCAACCTGCATTCAGAATGACTTCCAGCATTGACAAGACTAAGATATGTGTCACGCCCTGGTCGTAATATATTGTGTTTGTCTTCATTTATTTGGTCAGGCCAGGGTGTGACATGGGTTTACTGCGCCTGTTCAGCGCAGCTAGAGCCTTTCTCCTCTACAGCGCTGCTGGAGTCTCCTGCCTGTTCAGCGCAGCCAGAGCTGCCAGTCTGCATGGAGCAGCCAGAGCTGTCAGTCTGCATGGAGCAGCCAGAGATGTCAGTCTGCATGGAGCAGCCAGAGCTGTCAGTCTGCATGGAGCAGCCAGAGCTGTCAGTCTGCAAGGAGCTGCCAGTCTGCACGGAGCTGCCAGTCTGCACGGAGCTGCCAGTCTGCAAGGAGCTGCCAGTCTGTAAGGAGCTGCCAGTCTGCAAGGAGCTGCCAGTCTGCACGGAGCCACCAGAGCTGCCAGTCTGTAAGAAGCCGCCAGAGCTGTCAGCCTATATGGAGCAGCCAGAGCCGCCAGTCAGCGTGGAGCAGCCAGAGCCGCCAGTCAGCATGGAGCAGCCAGATCCGCCAGTCTGCCAGGATCTGCCAGTCAGCCAGACTCTTCCAGATCTGCCAGTCAGCCAGACTCTTCCAGATCTGCTAGTCAACCAGACTCTTCCAGATCTGCCAATCAACCAGACTCTTCCAGATCCGCCAGTCAACCAGACTCTTCCAGATCCGCCAGTCAACCAGACTCTTCCAGATCCGCCAGTCAACCAGACTCTTCCAGATCCGCCAGTCAACCAGACTCTTCCAGATCCGCCAGTCAACCAGACTCTTCCAGATCCCCAAGTCAGCCGGGATCTGCCAGAACTGCCAGTCGGCCAGGATCCGCCAGTCAGCCAGGATCCGCCAGTAAGCCAGGATCCGCCAGTCAGCCAGGATCCGCCAGATCCGCCAGTCAGCCAGGATCTGCCAGTCAGCCAGGATCTGCCGAAACCACCAGCCAGCCAGGATCTGGTAGATCCATCAACCTGCCTAAGCTTCCTCTCACTCCTGAGCTTCCCCTCACTCCCGAGCTTCCCCTCAGTCCCGAGCTTCCCCTCAGTCCCGAGCTTCCCCTCAGTCCCGAGCTTCCCCTCATTCCCCTCAGTCCCGAGCTTCCCCTCAGTCCTGAGCTGCCTCAGTCCCGAGCTGCCCCTCAGTCCCGATCTGCTCCTCAGTCCAGTGGGGTTCTGGGTGAGGACTACTAGGCCTTGGTCGGCGGCGAGGGTGGACTATCCAAGGACGCGAGGAGGGACTAAGACAGTGATTGAGTGGGGTCCACGTCCCGCGCCGGAGCCGCCACCATGGACAGACGCCCACCCGGACCCTCCCTATTGTTTTGAGGTGCGTTCGGGAGTCCGCACCTTAGGGGGGGGGGGGGTTCTGTCACGCCCTGGTCGTAATATATTGTGTTTGTCTTCATTTATTTGGTCAGGCCAGGGTGTGACATGGGTGTATTGTGGTGTGTTTTGTCTTGGGGTTTTGTGGGGTGTTGGGTGTGTGGCTTAGTGGGGTTATCTAGCAAAGTCTATGGCTGTCTGGAGTGGTTCTCAATCAGAGGCAGGTGTGTATCGTTGTCTCTGATTGGGAACCATATTTAGGCAGCCATATTCTTTGAGTGTTTCATGGGTGATTGTCCTTATTGTCTTGATGTCCTTGTTCTGTGTGTATGTGCACCAGTATTAGGCTGTTTCGGTTTTCGTTACGTTTATTGTTTTGTAGTGTTTGTATTTAGATTCGTGTTACTTCAGTTTAATAAACATGGATCGCAATCTACACGCTGCATTTTGGTCCGACTCTCCTTCACCACAAGAGAACCGTTACAATATGAGACTACCTAAAGCATTTAAACTGGAACAACCATTTCAGTAATGGGCGTAATAAGTCCAAGTAAGAGATTGGATTAGTTTAGAAAAGTTTATGTTATTTATATTTGAGTAGCATAAGACTAATTATTCAATGTAAATGCAAAAACATTTACATTGAAACAAACAATTGTCAAAATCAACCTACATTTGAGCATGCTGGCAAATATGATCATGTTTTGACCCACTCTGGTTATTAACACCAACACTGGGGTTCTTTTACACCAATGAGTGTTAATTTAACACTTACAAAGTTCATTTGTAACTCTGAATCAACACCAGAAATGTTACACTGAAAAATCAACACTAGGTAACACTGTCCAATTTGTTGTGTAGGACATTGTCTCACCCCCCAGAAAATAATAAAATAAAATGAAATAAAATAATTATAAAGGTGAGTAGAGATCCTCTTGCCTGATTCACACTATAGAATATTTTGTTTCCAGATTGTGCTTTCCAGTATGGTTACCTCTTAGCTGGAAGATGTAGCCTCACCTTCAGCCTTCAAGTAGCCTACAGTGCATACTGCACATCGCAGGTTGGACATCAGTTGAAATGCATAACGGGCCCACAAAAAGATGTCAGGCCCTGTATGCACTGCAGTACATTGTGCAGCTCACTTTGAGATGGAAAAAGGATATTCTCTGCCAAGGATGACATAACTTCACCTGATTTGTATAATGCTGCCCAACTATTTAATCTCTGTTCTCATGGTTGTCATGTAGCTATGTTTATTAGTATTTCTCACTAGCGTACAATCTGAGCCCCAAGGAGGGAAACCCATTCATGCAGAATCACCAGGAAAGAAGTCTTATGTGTCACGTAACAAGTGCAATAATGTCAGCGAAAAGGGACCACGAGAAAAGCATAAAGAATATTATTGGAGAACAAGTGGCTGAGGACAAAAAACTATTGATAAATATGAGGGTGTAATGGTTCTATGAGCTAAGGACTATGCGTGTCACTCAATGAGTGGCGGCAGAATGAGTCGAGATATTAACATCAGAGTAATTCTGTGCCATGGGTGTGATGTGTGAGCCCCCCGCACGTCACTTCCTCAAGACACTTCACGAGGATACAAGGTTACCGACATCTGGACTAGCATTGTCCCTAGCTCATAGAACCGTGGTTACATGAGTAACCTTTGTTCTATTTCGCTTGAGAGACTATGCTAGTCACTCTTAAGGATGACAATACCAGAGTAAGTCGGTTTGCGTGGGTCACTGCCTAGAGCAACACATCACCATAAGTGTCCGAGGCAGCACCAAGAACAGCTGAGCTCACACCGTGAGGGTCAACCACATTCTCCTGGTAAGAACTTATATAGGTACTGGGGGGCGCCCAGCTAGCAGCCGCACATACTGTATGTCAGAGAGGGGGACTTCCTTAAGCAGTGCCCAGGGGGTGGCAACTCCCCTAGTGGTGTGCTACAATAGAGGATGGCACTGGGTGGCCAGCTAGGCTACATGCTTGCAGGATAGTGTGAACAATCCAATGTGACGACCGTTGACAACCGTTGGTTTGAGAGAGGCTTACCCTGTATTCCAACGTCCGGTCCACGTATGTGTTTAGGGATCTCACAAGACACAGAGCACGTACATCAACATCATGAGTGGGGCATGGAGGGGGCATGGAGGTGGACAAGGCTGTTAGCACAAATTCCCTGTTGTCGTGACCGGGGGGCAGGACCTTTGGTAGGAAGGCAGGATTAGGCCGCAGAATAACGCTCGCCTTACCCGGGCCCAGGCGATAACATCCATTACTAACAGATAAAGCATGGAGCTCGCCAACCCTCTTGGTAGAGGCGATGGCTACCAGAAACACAGTCTTAAGAGAGAGATGTTTCAAGTCTATAGCGTCTAACGGTTCAAAGGGAGGTCTAGATAGTACTCCAGAATCAGATCCAAATCTCATTTGGGAACTGAGGGGGCTCTTGAGGGGCGTAATCTACAGACTCCCTTAAGAAATATTGCCATGAGCGGATGGCTCCCAAGTGGACCATCCTGCTCTTTATCATGACATGCTGAAATGGCTGCTGTGTATACCTTAAGTGTGGATGCAGCCCAGCCGGCATCGAACAAAGCTCTCAAAAACAGGAGCACAGTTTTTATGCCGCAAGATTCTGGAGCAACCCCCTGCTCCCCACACCACTGGCAGAACACGCTCGACCTTGTGTCATCGGTTGATGTGGTGCACGGGCCCCTGGCACTCTGTAAGATGTTAACTACAGAGGGTTCAAAATCTAAACCAGACCATTTTTGCTGTTCAGCGGGCCAGGCCCACAGCTGTAGGAGGGAGAGTTTCAGATGCCAAAATGTGCCCTCCGCCTGTGACAATAGGTCCGGTCTCCAAGGTAAAGCAGTTCCCATGCTCTCCCTGCTAGGATTGACAGTATTGTGCTGAACCAGTGGCGTCTCGGCAATCTCGGGGCAATCAGAAGGTCCTGGTGGCCCGCTTTCCCGATTCTGTCCAGAGTCGCTGGAATCAGCGGGATTGGAGGGGAAGGCGTATAGCCTCTTCCTCGGACACTCGTGTGCCAGGGCATCTAGGCCAAGTGGTCCGGGGGTTGGTTATCGAGAACCAGAGGGGGCACTGTGTGTTCCTCTCTGAGGCAGACAGATCCACCTCCACTTCCCCAAATAATCCCTACATGCGACTCACTATTCGGGGATGTAGTCGCCACTCACCTTCCGGAGGGCCTTCCCTGGACAGCATGTCCACTGCAGTGTTCAGGATCCCTGGGAGGTGTACAGATCTTAGTGAGGCCAGATTCTTCTGTAACCACAGCAGAAGGGTATGTGCCATCTGGTGTAGGCAGATGGAACCCAGACCCCCCTGGTGGTTTATGTTTGGGAGAAAATTTAGCAGAGCTAGTTGGAGTGTTCATGTGGAGTTTGGACCAGCTAGGGCTCCATGTCCTGCTGGCTGCCCTCCCCCTCAATACTGCTCCACAGCCTGACAAGGAGGCGTCTGTTTGAACCAGTTCCCTCCGATGGACTCTGCCCAAGCGTTTCCTGCCTGGAAGGAATTTAAGGGATCGCCACCTTGCCAGTGCTCCTGCACATTCCTTAGACACAGTCATGTGACAATACCTTTGTTCCTTGGAATGTAAACCCTGAGCATTGAACCACCTCTGCAGGTGTAGAAGGCCCACTTTGTATTCAATGCCGTTGAATGCAAAGCGCAGGAACTTCCTGTGAGCCGGGTGGATCGGTACGTGGAAGTAGGCCTCTTTTAGGTCGAGAGTGGTGAACCACTGGCCTGGGTTGATAGCCTGTAGGATGCGGGATGGTTGAGAGGCCTGAAGTCCAGGACGGGGCGAAAGCCAGCATCTTTCTTGGGGACTAGGAAATATACTCCATAGAACTCACTGTGCTGTTCTGATGGTTCGCGTTGTCTGATTGCATTCTTCTCCAGCAGGGAGGCAATCTCCAGTTGGAGAGCTTCTCTTTTCAAGGAGTCGGCTGTTGTGTTGACCAAACCCCACTGAATGATGGTGGCCGGCATTGGGACTGGAGTTTGTACCCCTGTGGGACTGTTTCCAGCTCCCAGAGGCACTCCACAAGCTCCTACCCCTTTTCCCGATGGGCTTGGGAGAAGAGGCCGATACCGGGGCCACACCCATCAGGATGACTGAGGTGGCCCATCGGGCAGAGAGAGCGGACCTGCGAAAACAGAGAGGCTGCCTGGGCCTCCAACTCATCTAGAGTAGGTCCCCTGTCCTTCTTGGACTGCTTGGTGGGAGGGCCCACCGCTGGGGAGGGTTGTTACGCTTGAGACTGATCCTGGAGCCTCTAGCATTTGTCTCCTTCATCATAGCTAATCGTGCATCACATAGGCATCGGCCAAGAGTAGCACAAAACATGCAAGCCAGCATTGCATTTATTGCAAAAGTATGGCATGGATAATCTTCTCCTCGTCTAGACATAAGCAGAAATACAGATGTGTCTTATAGACCAGATAATAGTCTTAAAGTAGTTCTGCTCTCAGGGAAATATGTGAATTAAGTAATAATATATTCTATGGATATCAGAATACATTCGAGGAATTCCACTCACAATGTCCAAAATGTATGGATGTGAGGAGCCAAACTCAACTGACACAGTAACAGACTGTGTGAGGTGATGTCCTGAGAACAGACTGGCCAACTCTTGCGAGATTACGGAGGCGCACATGCTCTAAATGCAACAGCTGCAGCTCAAGCCAGCAAGAGAGTATGCTAGCTAGGATGCGAAGCCTGGAAATTAAGGTGCGACTCAGAAATCATCAGTCCTACTTCTGGAGAGCAACTGTGTTTAGCTAGATAACACACAGAGTTTCCCCTATCCTGGGTAGGTGCGGTACCCAGCCTCAATCTCCAGAGAAGAGACTAGCTCCCAGCTGAAGCTAACAAGCAACAGGTAACGCAATTAGCCAGGAGGCTAACATGCGGACAGACAAGAAAACTGAGCCTAGTGCCGTGAACAGGTTGGCCCAACCTGTTCACTCTACTTCGTAGCACGGTGTCGACCTGTAAGAAAAATCTTAACTGACGACAAAACACTGCAGAGCACTCCTGGGAGGGTTAAGCTCTTCCCAGAATAGAGTATACTCTACACACTCAACAAAAACTCATCTACAGAGTCTTCATCCACTTCTCACTCTACTATGTAGCCGAGGGAAGAAAAGAGGAAGTAACTCTATGCGCCCAGGTATTTATAGGGGGCACGCGCATCACACCCATGGTACGGATTTACTCTGATATTTATATCTCGCCAGGCGGAAGGATATCCCAGATCCCTCAAACTGAAAAGAATTTCTCTTTCGTATCCATTTGCTCAACGATATACTAAGATATAGTATATTCATAATTCACGTCGTTACTCAGCTATCGATGCAAAGTCTTGTCCAGTATAGCTTCAATTTGACAAAAATACATTTCACTGCCGGTGCAACCACACATGCATAAAATGTAGCATCCGGGTCAACTTGTGTTCTCCAGCATTACAATATACACTGAACAAAAATATAAACGCAACATGTAAAGTGTTAGTCCCATGTTTCATGAGCTGAAATAAAAGATCCCAGAAATGTTTCATACACACAAAAAGCATATTTCATATTTCAGGAAGCTGATTAAACAACATGATCATTACACAAGTGCACCTTGTGCTTGGTAAAATGAAAGGCCACTCTCAAATGTGCAGTTATGCCACAGTTAATTTTATGTAAATTTCTCTAACATAAGCCTCCTCCAACATTGTTTAAGAGAATCTGTCAGTACATCCAGCCGGCCTCACAACCGCAGGCCACGTGTATGGCATCGTGTGGGAAAGCGGTTTGCGGATGTTAACGTTGTGAACAGAGTGCCCCATGGTGGCGGGGGGTTATGGTATGGGCAGGCATAAACTACGGACAACGAACACAATTGCATTTATCGATGGCAATTTGAATGCACAGAGATACTGTGATGAGATCTCGAGGCCCATTGTCATGCCTTTTTTAAGATATCTGTGACCAACAGATGCATATCTGTATTCCATAGTCATGTGAAATCCATAGATTAGGCCCTAATGAATTCATTTCAATTGACTGATTTCCTTATATGAACTATAACTCAGTAAAATGTTTGAAATGGCATGTTGCGTTTGTATTTTTGTTCAGTATAGTTCTAATGTTTTTGCAATGACATCTGGATCAAAATAGATCTTAGGAGTCTTTTCTCCTCTGAGTCAAATAATAATATTCAATCAGGGGAAAGAAAAAAATGGGTAGTTGAAATTACGCATCAATATTGTATTGTATAGATGTTACAAATATAGGCTAAGCACAGAGGAGACGACAACCAAGAAAATGATATTGTCCCAATAAATTATTTCTTATTATTGCGGTTTACTCCCACTGCCACGGGGAACTAAGCATGCCACATCCATCCAGCGGCGCAATCAGATATCGTTCAGTTACTGCCTCTCTTAGCGGCGGGTAGGCCTACATCCTATGTGATTTGGAGCATTGTGGCCTTAATTAAATGGGGAAATTTACAAGCAATATAATTTCTTATGACTCATTTTTGTAGATATGACACTCCATTAGTGGTGTGCACCGCCAGCCGTCAAATATACGTTATTTTCTCCAAATAGGACAAAGGACGCGCACGCTACAATAATGGCCACGTACAGCTGTGCTGATACTGTTTCAAATCTGCCCGTTCATTTTCGAAATCACACTGTTGGATTGATGTTAACGGTCGCCGGTGTCGTTCCTCAATTCGGAATGTAAAGACTGACCACGACTTTTGTGGACTACAGCAAAAGTAATATCACAGAAAGATTGGAATAGTCTGCGGGTGGAATCTTTCATAAGGTAAGAATACAACATTAGCCTAAGCATCCACGCATAATTCTCGAGGCTGGGTGATTAGATTAATTTAACAAACCTATTTAAATGATTTATGAACCAGATAAGTAGCTACTAATGCTGTTTATTAAAACAAAACAAAATGGCTTATTATTGCCAATTCAATGCTTAAGGTAAACTGTATTTCTCTTCACTTAACATGTTGATGTCATGGCGAAACCAACCCTTCATAGACTAGAAAACCAGAGACTAGAATTTATATGCAAACCTCTTGAATAAAATATAGCATAAACTGTGCCTACATAGGAGGTAATCCTTGGATGCATTTTATTAAATGTTAATATGCCTAATTTGATGAACAAGACAGAATTCGAAACGAATTAACCGTTATCAATTGACAAGGCACGAGCGCTGTAATCATCGGAGAAGTCACGGCTTACTGTACATTGCCTGCAGTCAGAGTGAAGAAGCTATATCTACGTATGATTCCATTGCAAGAACTCGGTTGAACTGTTTAAAATTAAAGGATTGAGAACTTCAGAGTTTGTGAGAAGAAGATAGAAGACAGTTGAATGGTTTTATGAATTGCGTGTTTTATGTATATGGAATTGGATCTCAGAAAATACAACGCTTTGGCAGCATAGAAAACAGTCAATTACAATACAGAAATTACTAGAAAATGGATGCATCTGTGGTTAGGTCTACAGCCTGACTCCCCAAAGCTTCTGGTATAACGTAGCAGGTAGCCTAGCTGTTAAGAGCGATGGGCCAATAACCTAAAAGGTCACTGGTTCAAATCCCTAAGGTGGGCATTGTGCCCTTGAGCAAGGTAGTGTACACTGAAGAACAACTGCTCCCTAGGCTTTTGATTAAGGTAGCCCCCCCCCCCACCTCTCTGAATCAGACAGAGGGTTAAATACGGAAGAGGCATTTCGGTTGAATGCATTCAGTTGTGGAACTTGACTAGGTTTTCCCTTTCTTGCGCCTTTTCAATATATCAACTACAATGGTGTCTTGTGAACATGATCAATCATTTATATCAGGCACATATTCATCCTCAGGCAGAGACTGTAGTACTTTGTCTCAACTTTTTTGTTTCCTATTGAATTGCGTCAAACATTTTCGTTTTTGTTAAGTTATACCAAGCTTTCGTGTCTAATGGCGGGTAATGATTTTTCTTGGCTCTGCCGTTGCGTTGCATTGTAGCCAGTTGTTTGCACCAACCTAATCATTTAAGTATTGTCTAACAGGGCCATAAGGAAAGGGACGGAGGAACTGCTTATTGCCTCCACTTTTGTCTGTAGATTACCATATATTACACAACTGACAGGATATTGGAAACTGGTTGTCGGTGTGACTGAAGACCACATTTGCCTACTGAGCTAAACCTTAGACATTATCTCTGAGAGAGCCACTACACAATTTTTTAGGTCTCTGGCATCTTGTTTAGGTCTCTGGCCGTCTGGTGAACTGGCTCCACTACTTTCACTCTTCCTTTCAATCTTGGCACCAGTGTTACTGACCATGTATCGTCCGGACTGCATTAACCTGCTAAGCAAAAGCCGAGACTGTTGGGTCTTTCAGCCCAAACACAAAATTACAAGTCTTTCAGGTCTCCGGCAAGGTTACTCATCACATGAAACAAGTGAATGAACTATCTCATATACGACATCTATCTATATATCATTGATAGGCCTACATCTGAGCACCAGTACAAACCCTTTCTTACACACACCTGAACATGAGCACACATTTACCACACACCTTTGAAAACAAAGACCAATATACTGGACACAAATACACATTCAGGTACACACTTGAATACAATTATACATGCAATCATACACCAAATTACATGCAGCCTATGCATTTGCACATGACTTGAGAATATTCCATAGCATACACACCTGAACAGAAATTAGATGCTTCCTAGTCATTCAGTACTATTAATTAAGGCAGCTTATGAATCATATCTAGTGCAGGTGCACTAGATAGCAAGGTTATTATAGTAAACTAAAACTGAAATTTAAGCCAAAACTAATCATGAAAAAACAATTTAGTAAACTGAAATAAAAATAATTAACTACTTTGAAGAATCTCAAATATAAAATATATTTTGATTTGTAAAAACACTTTTTTGTTTGCTACATGATTCCATATGTGTTATTTCATAGTTGTGAGGTCTTCACTATTATTCTACAATGTAGAAAATAGTTGTAAAAAATAAGAAAAACCCTTGAATTAGTAGGTGTGTCCAAACTTTTTACTGGTACTGTATGTTTTAGAATTTTTTATTAATTAATATACAATGAAAAGATGAAATGTATTGAGTAAATAAGTATTCAACTCCTTTGTTATGGCAAACCTAAATAAGTTTTGCTAAATAAATTGCAGTTACTCCACAATACTAACCTAATTGACAGAGTAAAAAGACGGAAGCCTGCACAGAATAAAAATATTCCAAAACATGCATCCTGTTTGCAACAAGGTACTCAAGTAATACTGCCAGAAATGTGGCAAAGAAATTCACTTTTTGTCCTGAATACAAAGTGTTAGGTTTGGTGCAAATCCAACACAACACATTTCTGAATACCACTCTCCATATTTTTAAGCATAGTGGTAGCTGCATCATGTTATGGGTATTCTTGTATTCTTTAAGGACTGGGGAGATTTTCAGGATAAAAAATAAATGGAATGGAGCTAAGTACAGGCAATATCCTAGTGGAAAACCTGGTTCAGTCTGCTTTCCTCCAGACACTGGGAGATTAATTCACCTTTCAGCAGGACAATAACCTAACCCACAAGGCCAAATCTACACTAGAGTTGTTTACCAAGAGGACTGAGTGGCCGAGTTATAGTTTTGAAAATCTATGGCAAGACTTGAAAATGGTTGTCTAGCAATGATCAACAACCAATTTGACAGAGCTTGAAGAATTTTGAAATCAATAATGGGTAAATATTGTACAATTCAGGTGTGCCAAGCTCTTAAGAGACTTACCCAAAAAGACTCACTGCTGTAATCACTGCCAACGGTGATTCTAACATGTATTGACTCAGGGGTGTGAATACTTATGTAAATGAGATATTTCTGTATTTAATTTTCAATAAATTTGCAACAATGTCTAAAAACATGTTTTGACTTAGCCATTATGGGGTATAGTGTGTCGATGGGTGACCATTTAAACACATATTTAATACATTTTTAATTCAGGGTGTAACTCAACACAATGTGGATGGATTAAGTCAAGGGGTATGAATACTTTCCGAAAGCACTGTAAATGAAGGACTAGATGGATATACAGTGCCTTGCGAAAGTATTCGGCCCCCTTGAACTTTGCGACCTTTTGCCACATTTCAGGCTTCAAACATAAAGATATAAAACTGTATTTTTTTGTGAAGAATCAACAACAAGTGGGACACAATCATGAAGTGGAACGACATTTATTGGATATTTCAAACTTTTTTAACAAATCAAAAACTGAAAAATTGGGCGTGCAAAATTATTCAGCCCCTTTACTTTCAGTGCAGCAAACTCTCTCCAGAAGTTCAGTGAGGATCTCTGAATGATCCAATGTTGACCTAAATGACTAATGATGATAAATACAATCCACCTGTGTGTAATCAAGTCTCCGTATAAATGCACCTGCACTGTGATAGTCTCAGAGGTCCGTTAAACGTGCAGAGAGCATCATGAAGAACAAGGAACACACCAGGCAGGTCCGAGATACTGTTGTGAAGAAGTTTAAAGCCGGATTTGGATACAAAAATATTTCCCAAGCTTTAAACATCCCAAGGAGCACTGTGCAAGCGATAATATTGAAATGGAAGGAGTATCAGACCACTGCAAATCTACCAAGACCTGCCCGTCCCTCTAAACTTTCAGCTCATACAAGGAGAAGACTGATCAGAGATGCAGCCAAGAGGCCCATGATCACTCTGGATGAACTGCAGAGATCTACAGCTGAGGTGGGAGACTCTGTCCATAGGACAACAATCAGTCGTATATTGCACAAATCTGGCCTTTATGGAAGAGTGGCAAGAAGAAAGCCATTTCTTAAAGATATCCATAAAAAGTGTCGTTTAAAGTTTGCCACAAGCCCCCTGGGAGACACACCAAACATGTAGAAGAAGGTGCTCTGGTCAGATGAAACCAAAATTGAACTTTTTGGCAACAATGCAAAACGTTATGTTTGGCGTAAAAGCAACACAGCTCATCACCCTGAACACACCATCCCCACTGTCAAACATGGTGGTGGCAGCATCATGGTTTGGGCCTGCTTTTATTCAGCAGGGACAGGGAAGATGGTTAAAATTGATGGGAAGATGGATGGAGCCAAATACAGGACCATTCTGGAAGAAAACCTGATGGAGTCTGCAAAAGACCTGAGACTGGGACAGAGATTTGTCTTCCAACAAGACAATGATCCAAAACATAAAGCAAAATCTACAATGGAATGGTTCAAAAATAAACATATCCAGGTGTTAGAATGGCCAAGTCAAAGTCCAGACCTGAATCCAATCGAGAATCTGTGGAAAGAACTGAAAACTGCTGTTCACAAATGCTCTCCATCCAACCTCACTGAGCTCGAGTTGTTTTGCAAGGAGGAATGGGAAAAAATGTCAGTCTCTCGATGTGCAAAACTGATAGAGACATACCCCAAGTGACTTACAGCTGTAATCGAAGCAAAAGGTGGTGCTACAAAGTATTAACTTAAGGGGGCTGAATAATTTTGCACGCCCAATTTTTCAGTTTTTGATTTGTTAAAAAAGTTTGAAATATCCAATAAATGTCGTTCCACTTCATGATTGTGTCCCACTTGTTGTTGATTCTTCACAAAAAATACAGTTTTATATCTTTATGTTTGAAGCCTGAAATGTGGCAAAAGGTCGCAAAGTTCAAGGGGGCCGAATACTTTCGCAAGGCACTGTAACTCGTTTTAGCATAGACACTGCCATTCCACCATCAGCTAGGTGAGTTGGAAGCCAATTATCAAATAAAATGTGTCACATGCTTCATAAAACACAGGTGTAGACTAACAGTGAAATGCTTGGTAAACAACAGGTGTAGACTAACAGTGAAATGCTTGGTAAACAACAGGTGTAGACTAACAGTGAAATGCTTGGTAAACAACAGGTGTAGACTAACAGTGAAATGCTTGGTAAACAACAGGTGTAGACTAACAGTGAAATGCTTGGTAAACAACAGGTGTAGACTAACAGTGAAATGCTTGGTAAACAACAGGTGTAGACTAACAGTGAAATGCTTGGTAAACAACAGGTGTAGACTAACAGTGAAATGCTTACTTACGGGTCCTTTCCCAACAATGCAGAGTTAAAGATAAAAAGAATGTAATAAAAAATAGAAATAGTGACACGAGGAATAAATATCCAGTGAATAACGAATAACAATAAGGAGTAAAAATAAGATGGCTATATACAGGGAGTATCAGTAGCGGTATGAGGTCATTGAGGTAGCTATGTAGGTAGGGGTTAAGTAACTAGGCACTTAACTAGGATAGATAATAGACAGCAGCAACAGCGAATGTGGTGAGTGTAAAAGTGTGTGTGTGAGTTTGTGCATATGTTATGTGTGTGTGGGCGTATGTAGTGTTTGTGTGTGTACAGTGCATTCCAAAAGTATTCAGACTCCTTGACTTTTTCCACATTTTGTCACGTTACAAGCTTATTCAGAAATCTACACACAATACCCCATAAAGGGAAAACAGGTTTTTAGAAAAGTTTGCAAATGTATAAAATCAGAACAGAAATAACTTATTTACATAAGTATTCAGACCCTTTGCTATGAAACTCGAACTTGAGCCCAGGTGCATCCTGTTTCCATTGATCATCCTTGAGATGTTTCTACAACTTGATTGGAGTCCACCTGTGGTTAATTCAATTGATTGGGCATGATTTGGAAAGGCACACACCTGTCTATATAAGGATCCACAGTTGACAGTGCATGTCAGAGCAAAAACCAAGCCATGAGGTCAAAGGAATTGTCCGTAGAGCTCTGAGACTGGATTGTGTTGAGGCACAGATCTGGGGAAGGCTACGAAAACATTTCTGCAGCATTGAAGGTCTCCAAGAACACAGTCGCCTCCATCATTCTTAAATGGAAGAAGTTTGGAACCACCAAGACTGCGCCGCAAGGCCAAACTGAGCAATAGGGGGGAAGGGCTTTCGTTAGAGCTACAGAGTTCCTCTGTGGGGATGGGAGAAACTTCCAGAAGGACAACCACCTCTGCAGGACTCCACCAATTAGGCCTTTATGGTAGAGTGGCCAGACAGAAGCCACTTCTCAGTAAAAGGCACATGGCAGCCTGCTTGGAGTTTGCCAAAAGTCACCTAAAGGACTAAGGCAATGAGAAACACGATGCCAAGTGTCACGTCTGGAGGAAACCTGGCACCATCCCTATGGTGAAGCATGGTGGTGGCAGCATCATGCTGTGGGGATGTATTTCAGCAGCAGGGACTAAGAGACTAGTCAGGATCGAGGGAAAGATGAACGGAGCAAAGTACAGAAAGATCGTTGATGAAAACCTGCTCCTGAGCACTCAAGACCTCTGACTGGGGCGAAGGTTTTCCTTCCAATAGGACAACGACCCTGAGCACACAGCCAAGACAATGCAGGAGTGGCTTCGGGACAAGTCTCTGAATGTCCTTGAGTGGCCCAGCCAGAGCCTGGTCTTGAATACCCAAGAAGACTCAAGGCTGTAATCGCTGCCAAAGGTGCTTCAACAAAGTATACATTTGCAAACATTTCTAAAAAGCTGTTTTTGCTTTGTCTTTATGGGGCATTTTGTTTAATGATTTAATCAATTTTAGAATAAGGTTGTACCATAACAAAATGTGGAAAAAGTCAAGGGGTCTGAATACTTTTCAAATGCACTGTATGTGTGTGTTGGAGTGTCAGTGTAAATCCGTGTGAGTGTGTGAGTAGAGTCTAGCGTGTGTGCATACTAGTCAGTGCAAGAGAGTTAGTGCAAAAATGGGTCAATGCAGGTCGTCCCGAGCCATTTATGATTAGCTATTTAGCAGAGAGAAGAGTCTACGACTTGGGTGGCTGGAGTCTTCTTCAAATTGGGTTTCCTATGGTTTGTAAACCAAAAACTAAGGTTATATCTAGGTTCCAAGACCAATATTTATACCAGGACATTGTTTCCAAGATCCAGACCTAGCAAGTTGAGAGCATGACAAGTTAAAGACCAAATTTATAGTAGAGAACATTATAGTAGAGTACAGTGAAGTACAGTAGAGTAGGTTACAGTACAGTATAGGGGTGTGAACTTTTAAACATTAAAATGTTTGAGCAAAATTGGGATGTTAACATAAAAAAAATCCTTAACCATTTCTTTGTTTAAGTTTTTTCTCACAAAATTAAAATCCCAGTGCAGTTATTAAAAAACGACCACTAACAACAGGTCACGATCACCATAATAAAGGGGAAAATGTAAATTACAAAAAATGCCTAACGCAGCAATGCTGTAAAGTTGGGAGATATGCATCTTTCAAATGATTTACCACAGATAGGAAGTGCTCTGCACTTTACCACCATTAAGTTGGAGAAGTGGCAGAGAAAGGCAAGCGACAGCAGAGAACAGCCTGCTCTGCCCTGAGTCAGTATATGGAGTCTGCTGCTGCGCTGTGCTTTTAGCTGACCCAATGTTACAACGATTGGTGCTTTGTAAACATGCTGAAGTACAGACTGACTACTGGGAACTTCATCAGCAAGCTGTCAAACTATTGCAAATGAGTGACAAGCTACACATTGTTTATCAGTGCAGTGCCCAACATCCTTACACTCTTAGAGAAAAGGTGCTATCCCAATAGGACAACCCTTTTTTTGTTGCAGGGAGACCCTTTCGGGTTCCATGTAGAACCTTTTCTACAGAGTGTTCTACATGGAACCCCAAAGGGTTCTACCTGGAGCCAAAAAGGGTTCTACCTGCAACCAAAAAAGTTATCCTATGGGGACAGATGAAGAACCCTTTTGGGTGTAGCTATTGTAGCTTGCTAAAGTTCCATCCCTGTGTACAGGTTAGCGTTTTTCGAATCTTGTTCTGGAGGCAGCTCTGCAGAGTGGTCACTAGCTGGCACAGCCACAAAATCATAAAACCTAATCCTAACCTTAACCCTGACCTTAACCATACTGCTTATCCTCCTAACCTTAAATTAAGTCCAAAAAGCAATATTTAGAGCGAATTTTGACTTTGCAGCTCGCCTATCTAAGGAGAGGTCACTCAGTTCTGCTTCCAGGACAAGACTCATGACAATAAACGTCAACCTGCCCCTGTGTTTGTCAGTGAAGCTAGCTAGCTAGCTAGGCAGGCTACAACAAGCTAAATCAGCTGAGGAAATCACTGGTGACCGATATACTTGCACATATTTTGTGCATGAGTAGAGAGAAGTCATTTTGTCATTTTGTTTTCTCACTGTCTATCAGAGTGTGCGTCTGTGTCTGTCCCAGTGCCCGTGTTTCATAGCGAGTGACCTGCACAACAGGTCACGGGAGACAATGCTCACAAATGGATTTAGAATTTTGTAATATTGTTACGTGGCAGTTGGAATGTTGAGTGACCAAAACCACTATCAAACTATTAAACAGTGATCACAATAGAAAGCGGCCCCTCGATACAGGACATAGGGGCCACGTTTTCGGTTTGAGATATGTTCCATTTGTCACATCCCTACTACAGTAGAGTACAGTAGAGTAGAGTACAGTAGAGTACAGTACAGTAGAGTACAGTACAGTGGGGTACAGTACAGTACAGTAGTGCACAGTACAGTGGTCCTCTGTAGTTCGAGATGCCCGTGCTGTCACAGTTGCCATAATGGCAAAGATACAAAGATGAGACCTCTATACACTCACTGGTTAGTTTATGATGTAGACCAATTTAATCCCGTGTCGGACCCCCCTTTGCCTCCAGAATGGCCTGAATTATTCTGGGCATTCTACAAGATGTCGGAAACGTTCCACAGGGATGTTGGTCCATGCCTACGTGATGGCATCACGCAGTTGCTGCAGATTGGACAGCGGTACATTCGCGCTGCGAACAGCCCGTTCCATCACATACCAAAGATGTTCTATTGGGTTGAGGTCTGGGGACTGACCAGGCCACTCAAGTAAACTGAACTCGCTGTCATGTTCCAGGCAATATTTTTCCATTCCTCAACTTTGCAGTGTTGGTGATTGCGTGCCAATTGGAGATGCTTTTTCTTGTTTTTAGCTGATAGGAGTGGAACCATGTGTGGTCGTCTGCTGCAATAGCCCATCCGTGACAAGGATCAACGAGTTGTACATTCTGAGATGCCGTTCTACACACTACTGTTGTACTGCACCGTCATTTGTCTGTTTGTGGCCCGTCTGTTAGCTTCCATTCTCGTTCGACCTCTCTCATCAACAAGCTGTTTTTGCCCACAGGACTGCCGCTGACTGGATGGTTTTAGTTTGTCGCAGCATTCTCTGTAAACCTTAGACATTGTCATGCATGAAAAGCCCAGCAGGGCAGGCGTTTCTGAGATTTGGATTCGGCACCCTGGCACCAACGATCATCCAATGCTCAAAGTCGCTTAGGTCCCTCATTTTGCCCATTCTAACGTTCAATCGAACTGTCACTGAATGCCTCGATGCCTGTCTGCCTGCTTTATATAACAAGCCATGGCCATGTGACTCACTGTCTGTAGGAGCGATCCAGTTTCTTGAACAGGGTGGTTTACCTAACTTGCCGGTGAGTGTATATCTCTGGTGTCAATTGTTTTGGTTGTGATCATTTTGGTTTTGACTTATTTTGGACTTTAAAGAATCCCCATAGGTAAAATATGGCTGGCTTTCTTTCATTTGGACAGATGGACATCCCAGTAAACATATTTTAGTCCCAAAACCGTACTTGACATATTTCTTGATATATTAGATGTTCGGCAGACAGACTACTCACCATGGGGCCTTGCTGGAGAAGGATGCAATCCCAGTCCATTTCAAAAAGTGGGACAGATTAAAACAACTCCTAATCAGATCAGTATATTTCAATGTCATAACAAGATGTTTGATTGAAATAATGGTGTTAAAAATGGCTTTTTTTTTCAAACAGCCACCTCTCAATAGAAACGAGTTTATAAACAATGACTTTGTACTACATTCATTTAACAATGAATATGTGTTTGTTATTGGCTTGGATTGAATTAGAACATATCATGACGTTAATAAATGTTTTAAGTTTAGAGACTTTTTTTTTTTTTTACAGTAGTTTGTTTTTATTTACCCCCCCAAAATTAGATTTGAATATATAGTTTTGTTTTACAGCACCTTCCACTTTCACCCTATGCATTCTTTTGAGTATATTATTTTTGCATCTCGACCTCCTTGAGTTATTCCTTTTCATGGTTTTGAGTCCGAATAACTTTTGAACTCCCCAAAATATTTGTCATAATTCGCTCTTTTATGATTGCTTAATCAATAGAGACTACACCAACGCACAGGACATACTTTTGCTCTGTGCAAAGTTGAGGATTTGATCATTCATTTACTGTCAGCATGTCTTCTGCAAGACCTCCAGTCCCTAATGACTCAAATCAAGTACTTATCAACCTGGAATGAAGTGTTGCCGATCACTCTGCATCAGAGATATCATATTGGGATAATTGTTTATCACAAGTTGATTATTCGTCATTCACTGAAGATGAGTCAGATTGCATCTTGGCTTCTGAAGGACTAGTTCCTCCCACTTGGTGAGAGTGCTGTGTCTCCTGCCTGCCTGCCTGCCTGCCTGCCTGCCTGCCTGCCTGCCTCCTTGCCTGCCTGCCTGCATGCCTGCCTGCCTCCCTGCCTGCCTGCCTGCCTGCCTGCCTGCCTGCCTGCCTGCCTGCCTGCCTGCCTGCCTCCCTGCCTGCCTGCCTGCCTGCCTCCCTGCCTGCCTCCCTGCCTGTAGTGGATGACTCAGCGGGCCACGCCAGCTGTAATTCCTAAACTGTCTCTGACTCCCCCATCCTGGAGACAGGCTTTGTACTCCATGACACTACACTATTCTGCACTATTCCAAAAGGGGAAGATCAGTTAATACCTCAGAATAGTAAGCCCCACTCTGCTTCCATTCAGGCCCAGTCGCTCACATGGACAATGGGAGTGTCAGATATCTTCCAGTAACAGATCATGCTGATGATGGTACGCTGAAGAGAGCTGTTTGTATGCATGGGAGGATGACGCTGTAGTCAGCCATTTGATAGCACTCCAAGAACACTCGCCACAACACTCTGAGGCCTTGTACGTGAAACAGAAAAGATGTCACGATTGTACTATGTATGTACATGTACTGAGAGACCCTATGACCTAACCTGTGTCATTAATAAATTGGAGACCTGTGTCTCTTAAACAACACAGTAAAAACAGGCGAAGGGTAATCTGATCCTAGATCTTTCATTCAGGGCAACTTCTTACTAAGCTCTACTATATCTGGCTCTACTTATCAGCTGTTTGCCATTCACTTATAGGAGGCATAGTGTTGCCTTCATGATAATGTCATAAGCATGTCATAATACTCCATAACGTGTGAATTATGTCAGTAAGCTGCCGATAGTTTCTAAGACATGTTCGCCAGCGTTCGTGAAATTATTCGGAATCATATTTATATTGTGTTTACATTTCAGCTATACATGTTATTAACTTCCTAATGGGACCTCCATTATGGCAGTTCACACACGTCACATAGAAATGCTTGGAAACACAAATATCAGTTCGACTCAAATAAATTGAATAGTTCTACTCTTTATTGTATTGTTCTGGGTTTTGCGGTTTCCTTTCAGGTTTTCACTCAATGTTACCACAAAATGGGAATACCAGCTTGGAACCACTCCCTGACTAGACAAGTGACACTCTTTTTGAGTGTGGCATTATGCTATTTTAGCTCACTTCCCGAGCGGTAGGTGAAAAGCTCTCTTTGGATGACCAGAGCCTTTCAGTGACTTAATGAGTCTCTCCTGGGGCCAAAGCAAAGTGCTTGTTGAGTTTTAGGGTCGCGAGGCTTCACGGCTACGAGGGTGTGCAGGCGGCGCTTCCGGTGTAGACGCCGGCCTGCTGCGGCACGGAGTGTTCGTCTTTTCCGACAGCTCTGGAGAGACAGGCGCTCTCGGCCTAGGCCGATGCATCGTGCTGATTGGTGGCAAGGCACCGGGGGCATGCGCAGCTCTCCCGCCCCAACTCACAAACCAATGGGGAGATGTAGGTCAGCTTCACATTCAAACACTCACACCTCTGTTCTGTCTCTCCAAACACACTGACCTGTCTATGTGTCTGTATCCTATCCTTTTGTGTGATATAATGTCTCCATCAATCTACTTTATATTCTGTCTATTTCCTTCTTTGTCTCTCACTCTCATTAACTCACACACTTATTCACTTACTCTCTCTCTCTCTATATATATATATGCACAGTACCAGTCAAAAGTTTGGACACACCTACTCATTCAATGGTTTTTCTTTAGTTTTTACTATTTTCTACATTGTAGTATTATTTGTGACAACATCAAAACTATAAAATAACACAAAAGGAATCGTTTAGTAACCAAAAAAGTGTTAAACATATCAATTTTAGATTCTTAATAGTAGCCACCCTTTGCTTTGATGACAGCTGTGGTAGCCATTCTGGTTATTAAGTGTGCCTTGAATTCTAAATAAAGCACAGACAGTATCACCAGCAAAGCACCCCTACACCATCTCACCTCCTCCTCTATGCTTCACGGTGGGAACCACATATGCCAAGATAATCTGTTTACCTACTCTTCGTATCACAATGACAGTGGTTGGAACCAAAAATGTCAAGTTTGGACTCATCAGACCAAAGGACAGATTTCCACCGGTCTAATGTCCATTTCTCGTGTTTCTTGGCCCAAGCAAGTCTCTTCTTATTGGTGTCCTTTAGAAGTGGTTTCTTTGCAGCAATTTGACCATTCAGTCTCCTCTGAACAGTAGTTGTTGAGATGTGTCTGTTACTTGAAGTCTGTGAAGCATTTATTTGGGCTGCAATCTGAGGCTGGTAACTCTAATGAACTTATCCTCTGTAGAAGAGGTAACTCTGGGTCTTCCTTTCCTTTGGCATTCCTCATGAGAGCCAGTTTCATCATAGCGCTTGATGGTTTTTGCGACTGCACTCAAAGAATCTTTCAAAGTTCTTGCAATTTTCCGGATTGACTGACCTTCATGTCTTAAAGTAATGATGGACTGTCATTTCTCTTTGCTTATTGTTCTTTTTATAATATGGACTTGGTCATTTACCATATAGGGCAATCTTCTGTATACCACCCGTACCTTGTCACAACACAACTGATTGGCTCAAACACATTAAGAAGGAAAGAAATTCCACAAATGAACTTTTAGCAAGGCACACCTGTAATTGAAATGCATTCCAGGTGACTACCCCCATGAAGCTGGTTGAGAGAATGCCAAGAGTGTGCAAAGCTGTCATCAAGGCAAAGGGTGGCTACTTCAAAATAATCTAAAATATTATTCTACAATGTAGAAAATAATAAAAATATAGAAAAACCCTTGAATGAGTAGGTTTGTCCAAACTTTTGACAAGTACTGTATATCTACAGTATCTATTTATCTCTATATGTGATGATGTGATGCATTCTGTAGCCCCCCCTCTCCCCCGTGTCTCACTAAGCTTCACTGACAGATTTGCAAAGCACTAAATTACTCATCCAAAGAGTAGGAGGACGTGGGACTAAATCTTGGCTCCTTATGCAACACTTTGTTTGAGACCTCCATTGAAATTATTTTGATAGGCTACTAGGCTTCCACATTGCCACCGACAATGTTGGCATTGTATTTATTTGTTTAATGAAGTGAACAACATGTTAGACAGTATGTTTATATTACAAATACAGCATCATTCGATACATCATTTGGCATCACTCTGAATCTGGTTCTTATGTTGGTGCACATCCTGCAATTTATTTAATCTATACTCTGGGACATTATGGCTCGCCAGCATTTTTCTTGGGACATAGCCATACGTAAACTGTATATTTATGTAATGAGTTGTTGATTAAGCAGGTCCACTGACTGGAAATATTGATCAAGCCAGACTGATATTAGATGATTTGTTGATTTTGGGGGATGTTTGGCCTGCAGACTTGGGCTGGCGCCTTGCTGCTTTGGCAATGTCGCTGGCACACAAAGGTCTAGAGAAAAACTGAAACATGGACAAAGAGGAGACTTTTAAAGACTTTGACAGTCCATCAAAGTTGGACATTTTACCTTAAGCTCCCGAATGGCTCAGACAGACGCCACAAATTGGGAGCACAGATTCAGCTGCAGAACAGCGCGCCTGGAAGATTGTAGGGCTTAAGTGACTCGCTCAAATGCAGGAGAGGCTATCTGTGATCTACCTTGTGGTGGCCAGTTGACCTCCCCTATTGTCCAGCACGGGATTCAAACTGGAAACCTTCTGGCTTCTGGTCCACTCGTCTACCCTCTGAACTTCCTACTGCCCGAGATCAGAGGAGATGTGAAGGAGGAAGCACCCCACTACAACTGAAGCCACATAATGGGAACTTAGCCAATACCCCATGTGTCTGTCCACTCCCTTCCACATCTCTGAAAGAGCCTGTCAAAAACAGACCAGGCTAAAAAGATTGTAGACAAACAATATGTGTAACTTTGACGAATGACTTACAAACTATCCTGAACAAAAATATAAACGCAACATGTAAAGTGTTGGTCCCATGTTTCATGAGCTGAAATAAAATATCCCAAAAATGTTCAATACTCACAAAAAGGTTGTTTCTCTAAATTTTGGTGCACAAATTTGTTTACATTCCTGTTAGTGAGCATTTCTCCTTTGCCAAGATAATCCATCCACCTGACAGGTATGTCATTTCAAGAAGCGGATTAAACTGCACGATCATTACGCAGGTGCACCTTGTGCTGGGGACAATAAATTGCCACTTTAAAATGTACAGTTTTGTCACACAACACAATGTCACAGTATGTCCAACCGACCTCACAACCGCAGACCACATGTAACCACGCCAGCCCAGGACCTCTACATCCGGCTTCTTCACCTACGGTATCATCTCCCCAGTGGGTTGGCCTGGCCCCCAAGTGGGTGGTCCTATGCCCTCCCAGGCCCACGCATGGCTGCACCACTGCCCAGTCATGTGAAATCCATAGATTAGTGCCTAATTTATTTATTTCAATTGACTGATTTAATTTAATGAACTGTAACTCAGTAAAATTTTGAAATGGCATGTTGCTTTTATATTTTTGTTCAGTATAGTTCTAATGTTTTTGCAATGACATCTGGATCAAAATAGATCTTAGGAGTCTTTTCTCCTCTGAATCAAATAATAATATTCAATCAGGGGAAAGAAAAAAATGGGTAGTTGAAATTACGCATCAATATTGTATTTTATAGATGTTACAAATATAGGCTAAGCACAGAGGAGACGACAACCAAGAAAATGATATTGTCCCAATAAATGATTTCTTATTATTGCGGTTTACTCCCACTGCCACAGGGAACTAAGCATATACGTTATTTTCTCCAAATGGGACAAAGGACGCGCACGCTACAATAATGGCCACGTACAGCTGTGCTGATACTGTTTCAAATCTGCCCGTTCATTTTCGAAATCACACTGTTGGATTGATGTTAACGGTCGCCGGTGTCGTTCCTCAATTCGGAATGTAAGGACTGACCACGACTTTTGTGGACTACAGCAAAAGTAATATCACAGAAAGATTGGAATAGTCTGCGGGTGGAATCTTTCATAAGGTAAGAATACAACATTAGCCTAAGCATCCACGCATAATTCACTAGGCTGGGTGATTAGATTAATTTAGCAAACCTATTTAAATGATTTATGAACCAGATAAGTAAAATTCATTCCTGGCTCCCAAGTGGGTCGGCCTATGCCCTCCCAGGCCCAGCCATGGCTGATCCCCTGCACAGTCATGTGAAATCCATAGATTAGGGCCTAATGAATTTATTTCAGTTGACTGATTTCCTTATGTGAACTGTAACTAAGTAAAAACCTGTGACATTTTTGCATGTTGAGTTTAGATTTTTGTTCAGTGTAATATTGCTCAATTGCTGCACCCACAATAATTTCAAATCAAGATTTTGTTAGAATTATGCTCTAAGTGCATCTCATGGGTAAGTTTGGGAGGCAGCTGTGACCTGGGCATTTTGATAAGGCTAGGTTTACATCATTGTGAATGTCTGAGCCTTCTGCTTATAAAAGGACTCCAATGGCTCCAACCTGTCTGTCGACTCAATTTATTAGGTGGCACCACTTGCCCCTTTATGCTTATGCTATTGGTCATCATCATTCTCTACAGGAAACCACAAGAATCTCTGCGAAAGCTTTTAGCTGGCTTTCTCCATGACCTGATTCACACAATAGGGCTGATATTTCCAGCAAGGTTCCAGTAACTATGGTGGATGTGTAACAAGGCCAGCCCAGTACAGCTCGGCTGGGTTGGCCCTCTATAATGGGATTCAGGCTGCTCTGTGGCTGAATCTGTGCTGCTGAATCTGTGGTGTGTCGGGGGTTTGGTATGCGCTGACAGCAAAAAGACATGCCCAGAGTTGTAGGGATAGTTTGCCATTTTTTCATCATCATCTTTCAAATGGTTAGCAACAATATCTTGAGCAGTATTGCAATAATCTTTCACTTATTTTGCAGGTTAATGTTAATTGGGATGAGTCTTGTCCTGGAGGCAGAACTGAGCAATTCGCGCTAGATGGGCCAATTGCAAATTCAAAATTGGCTATATTGTAAAAATTAATGAAAGCAAAAAAAAGAAGCTTTTTGATGTTAATTTAAGGTTAGGGTTAGGCACAAGGGTTAGCAGTGTGGTTAAGGTTAGAGTTTCAAATCAGATTTTATGACTTGGTGGCTGTGCTAGCAACTGACTACTCTGCAGAGCTGCGTCCAGTACAAGATTAATTACGAAAAACGCTAACCTGCATTTATTTCCTGTACCTGGGACTTCTCCCAATTAGTAACCTCATGCTGTGCTAGCAGCACACTACCATATTGGCTGTCATCAGTAGGGTGAGAATTGCCAAGAACCTCAATATACGATAGTATCACAATACTTAGGTCGGTACCGATACGATATGTGTGGCAATTCTATATATACCACGATTTATTTACAATTCTATAAGTATTGCGATTCTATGTTCCTAACATATTGCTCACTATGTGTCTGCTGCAGAGGGACAAGAGAGAACCATGAGAAAATGTTTGATCAGACATGTCATGCTAAAAACATATTGGCTCACAAAAATATTGAGGCCAAGCTATAAAAGGAGAAATACCAGAGTTTTGGACTAGGTACAAATTACTAGCGCTAGCTAACGTTAACTACCTACAAGAAGAAGAAAAAAGAATATACTTTATATATTTATTTATTTATTTTGAGAATCGATCCTTAGAATAAATATAATCTCTTCAAAAAATAATTTTGTGATACTCTACTGTATCGATTTTTCCCGCCATCACTAGTCATCAGTATAATGACAAGGTTCTGACATTGACTTGCCTGCCTGCAGTGGTGTGCAGTCTCATAACCAGCAGTGGTCCAATAAGTGCTTGCTAAATGGGAATTCAGTCAAATATCAACCAAAAGTTTATGTTAATCTGATGTCTTTACCCAGTAGTTTCCCTTAGTAGAATGTAGTTGGTTGATTGAGTGATTGATTGATTTAGATTATTAAAAACACTACTCTGTAACATAACATACACTATATATTCAGAAGTATGTGGACACGCCTTCAAATTAGTGGATTCGGCTTTTTCAGCCCAACCCGTTGCTGACAGGTGTATAAAATCGAGCACACAGCCATGCAATCTCCATAGACAAACATTGGCAGTAGAATGCCCTTACTGAAGAGCTCAGTCATTTTTAACGTGGCACCATCATAAGATGCCACCTTTCCAACAAGTCAGTTTGTCCTGCTAGAGCTGCCCCTGTCAACTGTACGTGCTGTTATTGTGAAATGGAAACATCTAGGAGCAACAACGGCTCAGCCACAAAGTGGTAGGTGACACAAGCTCACAGAACGAGACTGCTGAGTGTTGAAGCGCTTAAAAATCATCTGTCCTTGGTTGCTACACTCACTACCGAGTTCCAAACTGCTTCTAGAAACAAAGTCAGCACAAGAACTGTTCGTTGGGAGCTTAATGAAATGGGTTTCCATGGCCAAGCAGCCGCACACAAGCCTAAGATCACCATGCGCAATGCCAAGCATCGTCAGGAGTGGTGTGAAGCTCACCGCCATTGGACTCTGGAGCAATGGAAACTCGTTCTCCAGAGCAATGAATTACGCTTCACCATATGGCAGTCCAACAAACAAATCTGGGTTTGGCAGATGCCAAGAGATTCCTGCCCTAATGCATAGTGGCAACTGTAAAGTTTGGTGGAGGAGGCATAATGGTCTGGGACTGTTTTTCATGGTTCGGGCTAGGCCCCTTAATTCCAGTGAAGGGAAATCTTAACGCTACAGCATACAATGACATTCCAGACGATTCTGTGCTTCCAACTTTGTGGCAACAGTTTGAGAAAGATTTTGGAATGAGATGTACGACAAGCAGTTGTCCACATACTTTTGGTCATGTAGTGTATCTTTTTGCAATGCAACCCTGAATGTAAAGCTCAAACCGAAAGCTAGCACCACAAAACAATGCAATAGCTGTTGGAGGCAGGAACTCGGATAAGCTGGCTAGCCTTTGTACGAGAGGCCTGAGCGATGACATCTCACTAATTTTGAGTGTCTCTCCTTGGGGTATGGCCCAGAGCACATCACTCTCCGGACAACAAAACAGACAGGAAATAGAAGTGAATTGACAACACTCCAGCTGCGCCAAGTGTTTTACACTTCACTGTGGTGTGGGGGAAAACAGATCTCCTTTGTGTATTTTCTCTAGCAAGGGCAATTTGACTGAGAAAATAGCTTTGAATGCTGATCAAAGAGCATAATGCAGTGTACACATACCTGCAGATGGCTGATGTGAAAAGAGTGGCATGTGGATTGTTTGGGGGTCATTATGCTGTCCATACAGACATTTTATGGAAAACAGGGAGTTGATTGACACATTGTCATATGTCCTATTACCATACTGGCCATATCTATTATTGGGAATAAATGTGATACAAATGTATTCAATACAGTAGCATCTTGGTATGCATCTTGGTATGCATCTTGGTATGCTACTGTATTGAACTATACAATATTACTTTACAGCACCGCCAGTTTGAATCAGGAGCAAGAATTGGATTTCGTGTTACTGGCACCATTTCATTATTTCCAGATTGTGAAATTCCCCAAGTTGGGGCCAGTTGCAGGACATGGCAGTGAATAGTGAAGCCCACCTTAGAGCATCCGTAGCCTACCGTAGAGTCTAGTTTTGGATTCAGCCAATGAACCTAATAGATGGTCGAAATTGTAAACTCTGCTGGAGTGTGTGGTCAAATTCTCTTTGGTTGCACATGAAATGAACCTGCCTTCACTTGCACCATGTTCACCATAAGTGTTTTACAATGAGTGGCCTATCAGTTGATTGTTAAAATTGAATTGGAATTGTTATGTATTGAAGTAATGTGTAAACTATTACTCCTTTATCATCTCTCTTTGTATTTTTTTCCCATCCCTTCCTCTTTTCTCTTCCTATTCACCCTCTCCAGGCCTGTTAGTGACGCTGGCTGGGCTTGGCCACTCCTCCCCAGTCTCTCCCCCTTCTTCACCCTCCCCTTCTACTCATTCTCTCCTGCTGCTGCCACCACCATGCCCTCTGTCCCCTGCTGCACCACCTATCCTGTGGAAAGTGCCCTGCGCCCCCTCCTGCCCGCCTCCACCACTAACAACGCCGTTTCCTCCTCCTCCGCTGTGACCTCTCCTCTCGCCGCCGCCCCGCCCCCCGATGGCATCGTCCCCGCGCTCCGCCATGGATGAGGATGAGGTGAGCGAAGTGATCAGCACCAACGCGCTGGCCTGGCTGGTGTGCTCAGCCGTGTCCATCCTGGCCAACGCCTGGGGCATCCTGAGCGTCAGCGCCAAGCAGAAGAAGTGGAAGCCGCTGGAGTTCCTCATCTGCACGCTGGCCGGCACGCACATCCTTAACATGGCCATCCCCATCACCATGTACTGCGTCATCACCCTGCGCCGACAGCACTCCAGCTACCAATGGAACGAGGGCCTGTGCAAGGTGTTCGTGTCCACCTTCTACACCCTGACGCTGGTCACCTGCTTCTCAGTCACCTCACTCTCCTACCACCGTATGTGGATGGTACGCTGGCCCGTCAACTACAGGTATGTGTGGGGAAGAACTGGCGTCTAGTTTGATTGCTTCTCTCTTGCTGTGTGTTGTTGCGGGTGGGTGGACTCTCTTGTGCGAGTGTCCCGTATCTTTTCCATTGGTTTATTTAAAAAAATATATATATATTTTTTTCATTTGATATTTTTCTCACTCCATATACAAACTTATACATACGAACAATAACTTACAGACGCACACAAACAGTGACTACGTTTGTTTGTCCTGTTTCTACAGATGCTGTGAAAAGTTGCACGTCCAAAAGAAAAGTGGAAAGGCATTCAGTGCATTCGGACGTTATTCAAACCCCTTGACTTTTTCCACATTTTGTTATGTTACGGCCTTATTCTAAAATTGATACAATTATATTTTTTCTGCATCATTCTACACACAATACCCCATAATGATGAAGCGAAAACAGGTTTTTATACATTTTTCCAAATGTATATAAAAAAAACTGAAATACCTCATTTATATAAGTATTCAGACCCTTTGCTATGACACTCAAAATTGAGCTGAGGTGCATCCTGTTTCCATTGATCATATCATCCTTGAGATGCTTCTACAACTTGATTGGAGTCCACCTATGGTAAATTCAATTGATTGAACTTGATTTGGAAAGGCTCACACCTATGTATATATGGTCCCACCGTTGGCAGTGCATGTCAGAGCAAAAACCAAGCCATGAGGTCGAAGGAATTGTCCGTAGAGCTCCAAGACAGGATTGTGTCGAGGCAGATCTGGGGAAGGGTACCAAAAAGTTCTGCAGCATTGAAAGTCCCCAAGAGTACATTCTTAAATGGAAGAAGTTTGAAACCACCAAGACTCTTCCTAGAGCTGGCCGCCCGGCCAAACTGAGCAATCGAAGGAGAAGGGCCTTGGTCAGGGAGGTGACCAAGAACCCGATGGTCACTCTGACAGAGCTCCAGAGTTCCTCTGTGGCGATGAAGGAAAATCATCTCTGCAGCATTCCACCAATCAGGCCTTTATGGTAGAGTGGCCAGACGGAAGCCACTCCTCAGTAAAAGGCACATGACAGCCTGCTTGGAGTTTGCCTGAAGGCACCTAAAGTACTCTCAGACCTTGAGAAACAACATTGAACTATTTTGCCAGAATGCCAAGCGTCACATCTGGAGGAAACCTGGCATCATCCCTACGGTGAAACATGGTGGTGGCAGCATTTTGCTATGGGGATGTTTTTCAGCGGCAGGGACAGGGAGACTAGTCAGGATCGAGGGAAAGATAAACGGAGCAACGTACAGAGAGATCCTTGATGAAAACCTGGTCCAGAGCGCTCAGGACCCCAGACTGGGGCGACGGTTCACCTTCCAACAAGACAACGACCCTAAGCACACAGCCAAGACAACGCAGGAGTGGCTTAGGGACAAGTCTCTGAATGTCATTGAGTGGCCCAGCCAGAGCCCAGACTTGAACCCGATAGAACATCTCTGGAGAGACCTGAAAATAGTGGGCAGCGACGCTCCCCATCCAACCTGACAGAGCTTGAGAGGATCTGCAGAGAAGAATGGAAGAAACTCCCCAAATTGTAGAGTCATACCCAAGAATACTTGAGGCTGTAACCGCTGCCAAAGATGCTTCAACAAAATACTGAGTAACGGGTCTGAATACTTATGTCCTGTAAATGTGATTTTTAAAATGTATAATACATTTGCAAAAATGTCTTAAAACCTGTTTTTGCTTTGTCATTACGGTGTAGATTGATGAGAGGGGGGGGAATTAATAAATTTTAGAATAAGGCTGTAACATAACAAAATGTGGAAAAAGTCAAGGGGTGTGAAGATATTTTCAAATTCACTGTATATACAGGGGCAGCCATTGATTGTGCTTTTGGTCCCACTTTTTTTAAAGTGCTGCATATACCTGTCTTAATGGTAGTTAAATAATGTTGGGAGATCGGACAACAATGTAAAGCAAAAATAGAAAAGGTGCAATGTAATTGGTAGACATTGTTACTTAGTAATTACAACCGTTACACCTGTTCGCGGGATTGCATAGTTACATTTTGTCACGCATTAGATAAACCACAAATTATGAATGACCTTCCAGTAGCCTAGAATTAGCGTAATCTACATTGTGAGTTTATTTGCAAATCTACTAACAGCTACAGTAAATGTTGTTTTTCTTCAAGACTTTCAAGTAATTCAATGCAGCCTCCCTCTGACAAAGCATTCAGCTACAGCGACATCATATAATTTAGCCAAATATAGCCTAGGCTACATAATCTCTCCCCCAGAACACATAGTCATACTCATCCTTTCCAACCATGCCAATCATAATATGAAGAATCTGACTTGAGTGTCTGATGGACTTGGTTTCATAGGTTTAGAGAAACAGGAGAGTTAGTGATGCGTTCCCAGTGAGTTCACTTTATCCCGGACACATCTGTTGGTGTGGAATCCAGGTAATCCCGTGTGGGACTAGACTTGCTAGACTGTGAGAGCATCCGCTGCATCACTTCCATCCAGTTCCATCTGGCTTCCACAACCATCAGAAGTAATGTGATCCTTGTTGGCGCTACTTGAACAACACAGGAACCATGAATTAGGGTCAAAGTCGGAAGTCCAACTTATCTGAAGGATCTGTTCTGTGCCATTTCTACCTTACGTGCCCCTCAATAAAGATGTTTCAAATCTCAGACCTACAAGTATATTGTAGGACTAGGAGAAATGTTTTAAAGCCACCATTTGTAACTTGTTTGTCAACTGCGGTTTGTTTAAAAAAATAATAATGTTCTTCTCCCATCGCTGCAACTTCCGTACGGGAGAGGCGTAGGTCGAGAGCCGTGTGACCTCTGAAACACAACCACACCAAACCAAACCGCACTGCTTCTTGACACAATGCTCACTTAACCCGGAAGCCAGCCACACCAATGTGTCGGGGGAAACACCATACATCCGCTTCAGCGTGCATTGCCCCCCGCGAGCCGCTAGAGCGCAATGGGAGAACCTGGTTGGCCAAACAATCCCCTAACCCGGACAACTATGCACCACCTCATGGGTCTCCCGGTCGTGGCTGTCTACGACACAGCCTGGGATTGAACCAGGATCTGTAGTGATGCAGTTAGCGCTGCGATGCAGTGCATTAGACCACCGTGCCACTCAGGAGGCCCCAACTGCGGTATGGTTTTGACAGTTATTTGAATAACAGATTAAAAGTGAAGTTTGTGCTTTTAATTTCAAAATGTCTAAATGTTATTATTGTTATGCAAATCTGTCCCCATGTTGATCATCAAAAAGTTCATAACAATTATTTGTAGATGAATGCATCTCAAGAGCGATGTAATTGCAGGCCAAGTGCACATGAACAAACACATTTTAGTGTGCAAAAACCGTACTGCAAACCAAATGAGTTTGGGGGTGGGTATCAAACCAGCTTAAGAGTAAAATTTCAACCACTTTGAAACTGAATGTCATTTTAGAATGTCAGAATCAGCCCAATGAAAACAGGGAGATGGATACTGTGTGTTAATGACAATGAGATTAATCAAATGGTGTGTATTGATAAGGATTCTCTAAATAGCCCTTCCTGTGCACAGATATTTTATTCTAGCTCCTATTGTCAAATTGTCTACAGATGTCCAGATCATAGTTAACGAGGCCAATTTTCCAGCTCAGCAGAGACAAGGTTTTTAGCAAAAAATACAATTAACAACATTTTTGTTTACCCAACAAGCGGTGCTTGTCCTCAATTATCTTTACCTAATATAATTTCAGAGTAGCTAAAGCTATGGGTTTGTGTCCAAACAAATCATCCCAAATTGTTGTGAAACCTGTGTACAGATTCTCGCTCTCTCAAAAAAGAGAGAGGGGGGGTAGAGAAAGAGCAAGCGAGAGTCAGTTATAGACCTGAAGCTTGATTCACAATAACATTATCCATCTTCTGTCCCCCAAAGTCATCTTTTTTCTCACCCCGCCCCCATAAAGACCCTCACACATTTTTTCCAGCTCCTCTTAACAATATAATTCCACATGTGACCTCTTTCTATCATGACACAAGGCGAGACCCAGATGCAGACACAGGAGGCAGACGATTGGAGTCTTACAATGTTTAATAATCCAAAAGGGGAAGGCAAGAGAATAGTCGTGGACAGGCAAAAGGTCAAAACCAGATCAGAGTCCAGGAGGTACAGAGTGGCAGACAGGCTCGTGGTCAAGGCAGGCAGGCACAGAATCTAGAACAGGCAAGGGTCAAAACCAGGAGGACTATAAAAAAGAGAATTGCAAAGGCAGGCATACGGGAAAAACGATGGTAGACTTGGAACATACAAGACGAACTGGCACAGAGAGACAGGAAACACAGGGATAAATACACTGGCACAGAGAGACAGGAAACACAGGGATAAATACACTGGCACAGAGAGACAGGAAACACAGAGATAAATACACTGGCACAGAGAGACAGGAAACACAGAGATAAATACACTGGCACAGAGAGACAGGAAACACAGAGATAAATACACTGGCACAGAGAGACAGGAAACACAGAGATAAATACACTGGCACAGAGAGACAGGAAACACAGAGATAAATACACTGGGAAAACAAGCGACACCTGGAGCGGGTGGAGACAATAACGAGGACAGGTGAAACAGATCAGAGTGTGACACTTTCATCTTTCACCTGAAACAGACCCATTTTTCTCCTTTTGAATGCACATGGCCGCGTGCTTTACCTGACGTGAGCATACTGAAGGCCTGAATAATGAATTTTGCCATTGCACTGGAAACAAACGCTTCAGCATCTGTTCTCATCAGCCAGTGCTCACTATCTCTCAGGAGTTTTTTTCTCTCCCTCTCCTCTTACTCCCTCTCGTTTTATGGTAATAGATTCAAGCAGCTTGATGACGTAAATCCCTCTCTTTGCTCCCACCTCAGGCACTTTGAGGAAAGGCTAGCGATCTGTGACTCGCAGCAGCTAAGAGACCCACTTCTTTAATGCAAACATGGCAGACCCAGGGCTGCTGCCTTCCTCTATGCGTTGTTCCCATAGCCCTGCATACATGTAGCACAGACCAATTCAAATCAAAATCTACCATTTATATATTTCGTAATACTGTATACTTTACTTCATTTGGTGAGGTTGGTGTCATTCTCTGTGCAAAGACACACGTACAATGTCTCTGTGAAGCGAGGGAGATTAATCAAAGGATGTGAATGAGGGTAAGAGGAGATGAGAGAAGAGGGGGATGGACGAGGCTGGCTTTGATCTCTCCCCTGAAAGAAAGCTTGGGTTTACCTCCAGAACTCCTCTCGGACAGTTGTGGTAGGCTATGGGGGTTGGAGGAGGGGCATCCTCAGCCGGAGTAAACTCTGAAAATCTGCCTGGATACTCTTGAGTCACTTTATACCGTAGCCACTTTCTAAAAACAACCTACAAAAAATCATACAATTGACAATCGGGTATCCATAAGTAAGGCAACCAATAGAGGCCGTTGCAACATAAACTGTCTCATGATCTCTTCAATTCTTTCTAGTTTAGTCAATGAATTTCAGGGCTCTGTTTAATCAAACTCGCATTGGTGTATTTAGACAGTGGCTTGAATCATGGTAAAATAAAATCACTGACTTATTTTGGGTATATTAAAACCACTAATGCTTCCTGAGACTTGCTTTTCAGTGTCAGGGCTTAGTCCAATCTGTTAAACTGAAGCGTTACTGATTCTGCCATAGAGATGTAAAGGTCATTTCCCATTGAGCTGAGATATGCAGCATTTACCGTGAATGTGGTCTTTAAATTTCAATCATTCTGTAAATATGAACTTCTGCGATGCGGATCGAATAGAGCCCTAAGAAGTGCAGCCGTTTTTAAACCATGACACTGCACCAACATTGCTCCGGCAGGTTCGATTTGAATTCCAGACTCGGTCTTTGTGCAGTTGAACTTTGTGAATGTGCTTTCACGTGCTGCAACCGTGTGTGTGTCTTAGTTCAGGTAAAGCCTGTGTCGCCTCTCGTAGATGTTTTAAAAGGAAAAACGCCTCAGCCTCCTGCAGTATTTTTTTAAATGTGTGCCGTGCACATAGCAAATGCATACTACCAGAGGACACTAACACTCTGAGCAAATTGCTGGGGCTAAAACAATTACTTAGAGGTGAGGGGTCTAATAATAGGAATCGAGTAGGAATTAGACATCACTTTGCAAGCCATGTGGAGTGTGGTTTATAGAGCCAGGAGTTTCAGACCACAGTTTAAGGGAATAACTATGACATCAAAGATAGGATTATGTTATTTACAATCCCCCTCTTCCTCCCCCATGTAGGTTGAGTAATACCAAGAAGCAGGCGGTGCACACGGTGATGGGCATCTGGATGGTGTCCTTCATCCTGTCCACACTGCCCGCCGTGGGCTGGCACGACACCATCGACCGCTTCTATGCCCGCGACTGCCGCTTCATCGTCACAGAGATCGGCCTGGGCTTCGGCGTGTGCTTCCTGCTGCTGATCGGCGGCAGCGTGGCCATGGGCATCATCTGCATCGGCATTGCCCTCTTCCAGACCTTCGCCATCCACGCGGGCCACAAGGCCGACAAGAACAAGTTCAACGTGCCCACCATCGTGGTGGAGGACGCTCAGGGCAAGCGGCGCTCGTCCATCGACGGCTCGGAATCGCTCAAGACCTCGCTGCAGATCACCTACCTGATCAGCGGCATCGTCTTCATTTATGACTTCCTCACCGGCTTCCCCATCCTGGTGAGTTCAGCTTCAAGTTTTAATAGTGGTATGTACAGGATACACATGGTATACACCGTCCAATTAAATGCTTACTTGCAGGTTCCCTCTCGATAACGTAACAACAATAAGAAATAATAAAAGATAAGAATAAGAATAACCAGGAAATGGCTCTCTGGTAGAATATAATAAAATGTTTAGCATAAGTATAAATATAGGAAAGGCTCTCAACAATTGATAGTAGAATATTTACACGTGTGCCGGGAAAGGGGGGATTGGAGAGCAGGTGTTTAAACTGTTTAGCAGTAATAAATTAAAGTCTAGTAGCAGCAGTTGTGATGTGTGTGTTGCATGGGTGTATATGTGTGTATGTGGATGTGTGTGTGTATGTGTGTGAGTGAGTGCATGAGTGCTAAGTTGCGGAGAGTCAGTGCAGGTGGTCAGTCCAGTACAAGTGTTCAGTCTGATGTCTTGTGGATAGAAACTGTCTGAGCCTGTTGGTATCAGACCGGATGCTCCGATACCGTCTGCCCGATGGTAAGGAAGTGAACAGTCTGTGGCTGTGGTGTGTGTGGGGTCCTTGATGATGCTGTGGGACTTCCTCGTGCACCGTTTTGAGTGGATGTTCAGGCCGTGGCCATGATGCAGCTGGTCAGGACGCTCTCGATGGGTGCAGCGGTAGTATTTGGAAAGGGGGCATGACAATTTTATTTAACCACCTTAGGAAGTACAGGCGGTATTGAGCCATCTTGACAAGAGTGGCGGTGTTGTGTTGTGGTGGTGTTGTGTTGTAGTGTTGTTGTTTTCATGGTTCAAATTGTGTGTGTCTGTGTGTGTGTTTGTATGCGTGTGTGTGTGTGTGTGTGTGTGTGTGTGTGTGTGTGTGTGTGTGTGTGTTTGTGTGCAGAACATATATGGGTTTTATGCAGCCTTTCCCCATAGTCCCCCCGCCCCACATCCTCTCTGGCACAAGTCTGCCCCACTTATGCAATGGTGGGGGGAAAACGGGTTAGATGTATTGGATGGTTATACAGTCTGTTGTTAAAACTTTACAATGCAAATAATAATACATAAAAACTCAGTTATACAAGCCTTGTAGTTGGTGGTTGAATTATAGAGCTGTTCTGTGCTGTAGCTTAGTCCATTTCTGCCATCGGTAAAGGGTGTAATGATTCACCAAACACGGTACGTATTGCGATTTTGGAGTCACGGTTCGGTTTTTGGTACAAAGGGGGAATTACATGCCATTCACAATGTTCAGCGTTCACAATGTTCCTGGCATTGTCTGTTGTGACTCTGGCATTGTCTGTTGTGACTCTGGCATTGTCTGTTGTGACTCTGGCATTGTCTGTTGTGACTCTGGCATTGTCTGTTGTGACTCTGGCATTGTCTGTTGTGACTCTGGCATTGTCTGTTGTTTCCACTCTGCTTTTGTAACCATGTGGGAGGTGGGAATTTACCAGTTGTGAAGTCGTAAATAGCAGTTGGATGCATTCAAGTTATTTTGTCTCATTGAGAAATGCCAATTGGCTATCATGCATGTAAACAAATTATAGAGTTGAAAAACCACATGAATAGATTGCTTTTTATGTATAATGTTTTGCTGTTGCATTTAACTGCCAAACATGCTGTTATAGAGGCCATTTCCTTAGTATGTGACGTCAGAGATCACCATGTAGGAAAAGTGGGTGCTCAAGATGAGTTTCCCACAAGTAATTACCAGTTGGAAGGCCGTTCAAGTGGATTTTTCCCAGTTGTATGTGGTAAATACCGACTTGCATCTTGGTTACGAACGCACCATGACACTGCCTTCTTCAGTGTCAGATGATTCTCATAAAGGGGATGTGCCTATAGCACAGTACATCTCCCATTCCAGGTTAATGTTATGAGCTGTCACTGTTAAGTAAATGCAACACAGGGTGCATTGGCCAATTAGTTGAAAACTTCGGCTTTGGCTTTCTTATATAAAGCAGGTACTACTTGTTTGCTGAAATGGGTGCAAAGGAAGTTTGTAATGTGTTTCGAGCACTTTCAAGAGTTGCTGACAATCACCGGAAAACCACCGAGTGGACAAACTGTGGCAAGTGGATAAACCTCATCTACCCTCTGTTCTATTGGCGAACGTGCAATCACTGGTCCCCACAGTGACCGTACGTACATATCCCAACCAGAAGCCATGAATTACAGGCAACATCCGCACTGAGCTAAAGGCTAGAGATGCTGCTTTTAAGGAGTGTGACTAATTCGGACGCTTATAAGAAATTCCATTACTCCCTCCATTGAACCATCAAACAGGCATATACAGGACTAAGATTGAATCTTACAGGACTAAGATTGAATCTTACTACACCGGCTGACGCATGTCGGTTGTGGCAGGGCTTGCAAACTATCACGGATTACAAAGGGAAAACCAGCCGCGAGCTGCCCAGTGACGCGAGCCTACCAGACGAGTTAAATGCCTTCTATGCTCGCTTCGAGGCAAGCGATGCTGAACCATGCATGAGAGCACCAGCTGTTTAAACAGGTTAACATTCACAAGACTGCAGGGCCAGACGGATTACCAGGATGCCTACTCAGAGCATGCGCTGACCAGCTGGCAAGTATCGTCACTGACATTTTCAACCTCTCCCTGACCCAGTCTGTCATACCTACATGTTTCAAGCAGACCACCATAGTCACTGTGCCCAAGAACACCAAGGTAACCTGTCTAAATGACTATCGCCCCTTAGCACTCACATCTGTAGCCATGAAATGCTTTGAAAGGCTGATCATGGCTCACATCAACACCATCATCCCAGACACCCTGGACCCACTCCAAGTTGGATACCGCCCCAACAGATGCACAGATGATGCAATCTCTATTGCACTCCACATTGCCCTTTCCCATCTGGACAAAAGGAACACTTATGTGAGAATGCTGTTCATTGAAAACAGCTCAGCTTTCAACACCATAGGGCGACAGGTAGCCTAGTGGTTAAGAGCGTTGGGCCAGTAACCCGAAAGGTCGCTGTTTCGAATCCCTGAGCCGACTAGGTGAAAAATCTGTTGATGAGCCCTTGAGCAAGGCACTTAACCCTAATTGCTCCTGTAAGTTGCTCTGGATAAGAGTGTCTGTTAAATGACAAAAATAAAATCTAAATATTGCCCTCCAAACTCATCAATAAGCTAAGGACCCTGGGACTGAACACTTCCCTCTGCAACTGCATCCTAGAGTTCCTGACGGGCCGCTCACAGGTGGGCCATTGACATCGATGGGCCTGTAGGGGAGCGGGTCAAGAGCTTCAAGTTCCTCTGTGTCAACATAAGTAAGGACCTATCCTGGTCCAAACACATCAACACAGTCTTGAAGAGGGCACAACAACGTCTCTTCCCCCTCAGGAGGCTGAAAAGATTTGGCATGGGCCCTCAGATGCTCAAAAGGTTCTACAGCTGCACCATTGAGAGCTTCTTGACTGGCTGCATCACCGCTTGGTATGGCAACTCTTTGGCATACGACCACAAGGTGCTACAGAGGATAGTGAGTACGGCCCGGCACATCACTGGGGCCAAGCTCTCTGCTATCCAGGCCTTAAAAATGTTCTCTCTTCTACCGCACAGCAAGCGGTACCGGAGCTCCAAGTCTGGAACTAAAAGGCTCCTGAACAGCATCTACCCCCAAGCCATAAGACTGCTGAACAGTTAATCAAATGGCTACCTGGACAATTTGCATTGACACACTTTTTTTTTGCACTGGCTCTATTAACACTCACTGGATTCTACCCACAACCTCACACATACTACACTGACACGCCAAAACACACATAAGCACACACTTTTTAACTCTGAACTAAATTGTTGGGAAAGGGCTCGTAAGTAAGTATTTCGCAGTAAAGTCTGTTGTACACCTGTTGTATTCGGTGCATGTGACAAATAACAGTGATTTGATTTGAATGGGTGCATATCCACGACTACAAAGCAAAGACTGAAAATATATACATCTGGCCTACCTTTTGCTGTTGCAATCTCTTTGGCCCTGTCAGAATCAGCTGCCAAGGGCTGCTTGAATGCAGAGGGAATATGATGCTGTGTTGTTGTTTCTTTACGATTCAGTCTTTCGTTATATATTGGGGTGATGTCGGCGTAAATGTGTCAACATATTTGAGGTGTTGGCAGCTGCAGAGGCTAGTCTCCTTGAGCGTGGCGACATACTGTTAACGTTTGGTCTACCACTCTCTGTCCATCGCCGTAGTAATCGACTGGGAAGACAACAAACTGGAGATTTAAACGATGATGGCGGATCCTCCAATTCTGCTTTATTGACCCCACCACTCGCTATCTTACAGAACTAGTTCCCGGCTGCGTCTCACAAAAGGACAACACTAATTAAGATTAGAATTTTCATCACAACGTGCACATAGGTTCTAGTTGTTCAAACGGAATAGATTGAAATGTTGTTGTTTTTTCAGCTCAGATTTACCCGAGTCATAGGCCTACAACGCAGCATAGGCATAGCCTATAGGCCTAGCGTTTTCAGTATGGAAATGTCAATGTTTTTATCTATTCATTTGGGTTCACAGTGCAGCCCAAACCGAGGTCCTTATATCAAACGGTTGAATATGAATAAAGGTGCCATTACAAACTCAAGCCTAAATATGTAGATAAAGAAGCTGTACAGCACGCTTTCACTCACTCACTCACTCACTCACACACAAACACACACACTCGCACTCAGAAAAGCACTTAAAGACTCCCCTAGCAACACGCCTGTGACATGCTAACTCAACTGCAGATTGAAAGATTTATGGACCATATTCAGTAATGCACTTATGATTTTAGCAGGCAAGTGACAAACTAGGCTAAGGCTACAACTCTCAGATAATTCCTCAAGAAATCCTATTCCCGTCACATAGCATTCCACACATTTTAGCATGCTGATAAGCATTTGCATCTTCTTAAAATGTCATGCAGTATACTGCTATGTAGGCCTGCAATGTTTGCCCACCCCCTGCTGCCCCCTCACAGTGGTGGCAGCCATTTTGTCTGACATCAGCAGAGCTCCGTCTGTTCGTTGTGCTCCAGAGAGGGAGTAGGGCTGAGGCAGATGGGAAGGAAGAGGATGCACTTTGAGTCAGCACGGGAGGACTCCAAAACACCATAGAAATGAGCTACCTCGCAGGAGAACGGAGCATGAACAGAGTATGCTCAGTGTGGGCCAGTGTGAAGTATAGGAAAACCCATCGTTAATTAGTAGACTAATGTTCCCCGTAGGGCCTCCTATAAGACTAGTTTATTATTTAAATGAACTTTAACGCTTTACCCAGCTCATCTGGGGCTTTAGGTAGCCCTGGAAGTGAGGGAGGCAGGGTGTGTGTGGGTGTCTCTGCTCCAGTGCACGTGTCTCTGTGTGTGTCTCTGCTCCAGTGCCCTTCAAGAGCTGCTCCAAAACATCACACTAGGGGGCGGAGAAAAGTGGCTATGCGTACATATGCGTGTGTGTGGCGGGATTCCCCCTCATCTCATTGTGCAAGACTGCTCTACCCAACAGAGTGTTTGGTAGCATTGCAGGTGACATACAGTAAACCCTTGTGATAATCAATGGTTGTTGACATTTATCACCAATGTGTTGCTACAAATGGCATCACATACAGCTTCTGGAGCCATTTCGCTGACCTTATGAGTGTTCCTTCATAGGAGAGAGAAGTCTGTACCCTAGGGTTAAATCTGCTCTATGGCTAATGTACTATGTCATGTACTTCTCGTGGTTTGTTAGCAGTAGACATCTGCGTAGCCTGTCAATTTACTCTCCCTCCTTGCTCGTTAATAACCTTGAATTTTGTCAGCAGGTTTTTTTCTTCCTACATTTACATTTAAGTCATTTAGCAGACGCTCTTATCCAGAGCGACTTACAAATTGGTGCTTTCACCTTATGACATCCAGTGGAACAGCCACTTTACAATAGTGCATCTAGGTCTTTTAAGGGGGAGGGGGTGAGAAGGATTACTTTATCCTATCCTAGGTATTCCTTAAAGAGGTGGGGTTTCAGGTGTCTCCGGAAGGTGGTGATTGACTCCGCTGTCCTGGCGTCGTGAGGGAGTTTGTTCCACCATTGGGGGGCCAGAGCAGCGAACAGTTTTGACTGGGCTGAGCGGGAACTGTACTTCCTCAGTGGTAGGGAGGCGAGCAGGCCAGAGGTGGATGAACGCAGTGCCCTTGTTTGGGTGTAGGGCCTGATCAGAGCCTGGAGGTACTGAGGTGCCGTTCCCCTCACAGCTCCGTAGGCAAGCACCATGGTCTTGTAGCGGATGCGAGCTTCAACTGGAAGCCAGTGGAGAGAGCGGAGGAGCGGGGTGACGTGAGAGTACTTGGGCAGGTTGAACACCAGACGGGCTGCGGCGTTCTGGATGAGTTGTAGGGGTTTAATGGCACAGACAGGGAGCCCAGCCAACAGCGAGTTGCAGTAATCCAGACGGGAGATGACAAGTGCCTGGATTAGGACCTGCGCCGCTTCCTGTGTGAGGCAGGGTCGTACTCTGCGGATGTTGTAGAGCATGAACCTACAGGAACGGGCCACCGCCTTGATGTTAGTTGAGAACGACAGGGTGTTGTCCAGGATCACGCCAAGGTTCTTAGCGCTCTGGGAGGAGGACACGATGGAGTTGTCAACCGTGATGGCGAGATCATGGAACGGGCAGTCCTTCCCCGGGAGGAAGAGCAGCTCCGTCTTGCCGAGGTTCAGCTTGAGGTGGTGATCCGTCATCCACACTGATATGTCTGCCAGACATGCAGAGATGCGATTCGCCACCTGGTCATCAGAGGGGGGAAAGGAGAAGATTAATTGTGTGTCGTCTGCATAGCAATGATAGGAGAGACCATGTGAGGTTATGACAGAGCCAAGTGACTTGGTGTATAGCGAGAATAGGAGAGGGCCTAGAACAGAGCCCTGGGGACACCAGTGGTGAGAGCGCGTGGTGAGGAGACAGATTCTCGCCACGCCACCTGGTAGGAGCGACCTGTCAGGTAGGACGCAATCCAAGCATGGGCCGCGCCGGAGATGCCCAACTCGGAGAGGGTGGAGAGGAGGATCTGATGGTTCACAGTATCGAAGGCAGCCGATAGGTCTAGAAGGATGAGAGCAGAAGAGAGAGAGTTAGCTTTAGCAGTGCGGAGTGCCTCCGTGATACAGAGAAGAGCAGTCTCAGTTGAATGACTAGTCTTGAAACCTGACTGATTTGGATCAAGAAGGTCATTCTGAGAGAGATAGCGGGAGAGCTGGCCAAGGACGGCACGTTCAAGAGTTTTGGAGAGAAAAGAAAGAAGGGATACTGGTCTGTAGTTGTTGACATCGGAGGGATCGAGTGTAGGTTTTTTCAGAAGGGGTGCAACTCTCGCTCTCTTGAAGACGGGAGGGACGTAGCCAGCGGTCAGGGATGAGTTGATGAGCGAGGTGAGGTAAGGGAGAAGGTCACCGGAGATGGTCTGGAGAAGAGAGGAGGGGATAGGGTCAAGCGGGCAGGTTGTTGGGCGGCCGGCCGTCACAAGACGCGAGATGTCATCTGGAGAGAGAGGGGAGAAAGAGGTCAGAGCACAGGGTAGGGCAGTGTGAGCAGAACCAGCGGTGTCGTTTGACTTAGCAAACGAGGATCGGATGTCGTCGACCTTCTTTTCAAAATGGTTGACGAAGTCATCTGCAGAGAGGGAGGAGGGGGAGGGGGAGGAGGATTCAAGAGGGAGGAGAAGGTGGCAAAGAGCTTCCTAGGGTTAGAGGCAGATGCTTGGAATTTAGAGTGGTAGAAAGTGGCTTTAGCAGCAGAGACAGAGGAGGAAAATGTAGAGAGGAGGGAGTGAAAGGATGCCAGGTCCGCAGGGAGGCGAGTTTTCCTCCATTTCCGCTCGGCTGCCCGGAGCCCTGTTCTGTGAGCTCGCAATGAGTCGTCGAGCCACGGAGCGGGAGGGGAGGACCGAGCCGGCCTGGAGGATAGGGGACATAGAGAGTCAAAGGATGCAGAAAGGGAGGAGAGGAGGGTTGAGGAGGCAGAATCAGGAGATAGGTTGGAGAAGGTTTGAGCAGAGGGAAGAGATGATAGGATGGAAGAGGAGAGAGTAGCGGGGAGAGAGAGCGAAGGTTGGGACGGCGCGATACCATCCGAGTAGGGGCAGTGTGGGAAGTGTTGGATGAGAGCGAGAGGGAAAAGGATACAAGGTAGTGGTCGGAGACTTGGAGGGGAGTTGCAATGAGGTTAGTGGAAGAACAGCATCTAGTAAAGATGAGGTCGAGCGTATTGCCTGCCTTGTGAGTAGGAGGGGAAGGTGAGAGGGTGAGGTCAAAAGAGGAGAGGAGTGGAAAGAAGGAGGCAGAGAGGAATGAGTCAAAGGTAGACGTGGGGAGGTTAAAGTCGCCCAGGACTGTGAGAGGTGAGCCGTCCTCAGGAAAGGAGCATATCAAGGCATCAAGCTCATTGATGAACTCTCCGAGGGAACCTGGAGGTCGATAAATGATAAGGATGTTAAGCTTGAAAGGGCTGGTAACTGTGACAGCATGGAATTCAAAGGAGGCGATAGACAGATGGGTAAGGGGAGAAAGAGAGAATGACCACTTGGGAGAGATGAGGATCCCGGTGCCACCACCCCGCTGACCAGAAGCTCTCGGGGTGTGCGAGAGCACGTGGGCGGACGAAGAGAGAGCAGTAGGAGTAGCGGTGTTGTCTGTGGTGATCCATGTTTCCGTCAGTGCCAAGAAGTCGAGGGACTGGAGGGAGGCATAGGCTGAGATGAACTCTGCCTTGTTCCTCTACACACTCTTTGGTTTAGCGCTGTTCTCTTCACACAAGTAAACAGATGACGCACCATCCATCCACACAACAACTCCGGATTCGAAACCTTTAGGAAATGGGTGGGTGGCACAAAGCCAAATTTGGCATAAACTGTCCCTATCATAACGTCTATTGCGTTGGTTAGCAGCTGCAGTTCAAATGTGGGGTCATTCGATTAGCCGCAGTCGACCTGCTGAGAATCCATATGGCAATCAAATAGGTAAAACGTCAGTCAAAGACAAAGTGTAATCACAATTCAACGTCTCAGACACGAGACGTATGTGGCAGGGACTCCAGACAATCAAGGATTACAAAGGGAAAACCAGCCATGTTGCGGACACTGACGTCTTGCTCCCGGACAAGCTAAACATCATCTTCGCCCTCTTTGAGGATAACACATTGCCGCTCCCGAGGACTGTGGGCTCTCGTTCTCTGTGGCCGACGTAAGACATTTAAGCTTGTTAATCCTCACAGGGCTGCCGGCCCAGACGGCATCCCTAGCCGCATGCGCAGACCAGCTGGCTGGAGTGTTTACGGACATATTCAATCTCTCCCTATCCTAGTCTGCTGTCCCCATTTGTTTCAGGATGTCCACCATTGTTCCTGTACCAAGAAAGCAAAGGTAACTGAACTAAATGACTATCTCCCCATAGCATTCACTTCTGTCATCATGAAGTGCTTTGAGAGGCTAGTTAAGGATCATATCACCTTCACGTTACCTGACACCCTAGATCCCACTCCAATAGACCCACAGACGATGCAATCACCATCGCACTGCACACTGTCCTATCCCATCTGGACAAAAAGAATACCTATGTAAGAATGCTGTTCATTGACTACAGCTCTGCCTTCAACACCATAGTGCCCTCCAAGCTCATCATTAAGCTCGGGGCCCTGGGTCTGAACCCTTACCTGTGCAACTGGGTCCTGAACTTACTGACAGGCCGACCCCCAAGTGGTGAAGGTAGGAAACAACACCTCCACTTCGCGGATCCTCAACACAGGGGCACCACAAGGGTACGTGTTCAGCCCCTTCCTGTACTCCCTGTTCACCCATGACTGCGTAGCCCCACACGCCTCCAACTCAATCATCAAGTTTGCAGACGACACAACAGTAGTAGGCCTGATTACCAACAATGACGAGACAGCCTACAGGGAGGAAGTGACGGCCCTGGCGGAATGGTGCCAAGAAAATAACTTCTCCCTCAAAGTCAACAAAATGAAGGTGCTGATCGTGGACTTCTGGAGACAGGAAAAGGAGCACGCCCCCATCCACATTGACAGGGATGCAGTGGAGAAAATGAAAAGCTTAAGGTTCCTCAGCATACACATCACTGACAATCTGAAATGGTCCACTCACACAGACAGTGTGGAGAAGAAGGGGCAACAGCGCCTCTTCAACTTCAGGAGGCTGAAGTAATTTGGCATGGCTCCTCACAAACTTTTACAGATGCACCATTGAGAACATCCTGTCGGGCTGTATCACTGGTACAGCAACTGCACCATCCACAACCGCAAGGCTCTCCAGAGGGTGGTGCAGTCTGCCCAATGCATCACCGGGGGCACACTGCCTGCCAATTTCCCCTGGAATATTTTTAGGCACTGAGCTAATTTCAGGTCTGCTGAGCGCAAACTTGAACGTTGTGAAAATTCTGTGCAACTTCCAACACACGTTTACTGTGAACACTGAGGCTGTACACTCTTTAAGTTACAGTTTTAACAGCTACTGTGGATATTTGATCAATAATGTAGGCCTACCAGAACAGTCTACCATCAAAAACAATGTAGAACATGCATCCCATAACATAAAAAAAAAAAAATTACATACATTTTTTCCCCCTTTTTCGTAGTATCCAATTGTTAGCAGTTACTGTCTTGTCTCATCGCTACAACTCCCGTACGGGCTCGGGAGAGACGAAGGTCGAGAGCCATGCACAAGCATTTCACTACACCCGCAATAACATTTGCTAAATATGTGTATGCGACCAGTAAAATGGGATTTGATTTGAGCGGGCGCACACACAGTGGCTCAGGTTGTGTTGTTGCCATTGTTGTTGCCCTGTCCACAGATGTGTCCAGACTGAGTAATTATACAGTGGAACAAAATGGCGTTAGGATGAATGCACCGTGGTCCTGCCTTACTGACTTTAATTATCTCTTCTTGTGGACTACAGCAGCTGAGGAGACGAGAGGGATTGAATTCATAAGAGCGCATGCCAAAATGACCAACTCTAAGACGACTCTCATAATCTGAGAGTCCCAAATTCCCAAGAAGGCCACGGACCTGGGATGATTGAGGCTGTTTTGGCACAAAGGAGAGAGGTTGTGGTTAATGCCTTTTTTCTCTAGGAAAATACTCCTCTTTTAAGCGAGTGGGTGTAGGAGTTCTATTACTCTCTTCTATATTCATCAGCTTGCCTGCTCCACTGTCAGGTTCTCATCCATTTTCCAGTGAGACGTTTTCTTGGGTTATCATGCAGACTTGGAGTCGGTGGTGGGTGTGATCAGTGGGATAGGATAGGAGGGACTGGTGGTAGAAGGGAGGGACCATGCACAGGCACAGGAACCAGGAAGGCAAAGTCTATGAGGTAGGTCTATGAGGGAGAGACCCCACCCCCTATCTTTGCCATTAGGATATAAGGACAATACTTTATTGGTGTTCTTATTGGACAAGTTCAGGTGGCACAGTGACGTTTGAGAATGTTTGCTCCCATTTGGAACCTAATGAGTGTGACAGGCTATAGAGGCTGCAGCAGTGTTCGAGCAGCATCTGGTACACGTGTTTGGGCCAGCAGAAAGTTTTTAATATTGTGGAACGATGAAATCGGGACAATATACGGTATATTGTGGCATTCATGAATACAGGGATGTACTGTGTTGTGATAATACAGGAATATATTGTGATATCTAGGAATACAGGCATATATCGTGACATCAATTAATACAGGCATATATCGTGATATATATAAACAGGTATTTACTGTAATATCCATAGGCCTATATCCATCAATAGACAGCATAAAGCCTAGACCATGTTGTTTGGCATCCAAGCTTCATCAGTATTTCCAATGTTAATTGGAATCAATTCCAATGTTCTGTTAATAGATTTCTGGTATACTTCCCTTTAATGAATTCAGGTCAGCAATTGCTGGATCGCACTGCTTGCTGTATAGCCAGGCAGGCGATGCTATTTGACTTTGCTACCCAATTAACAAGTCAATCCAACTTAATTGATTGTGTGATCAGTTTAAAAGCTACAATTGAAGGCTTCAGGACATTGGCTGGTGATGCCAATTGATTGATTTATAATGGCTTTTGTAGTTACTAATAGAGATTTAACCAAAGGCATCAGAGTTTGTACATGAGGATTATTACACATACTTATCAAGGGGACACCTATACTATTGAAAGATAAACTGGTATAGTATTTTCTCTAACTCTCGGTGGAGCAGTAGACAGAGTTTATGTTTTATCACACTCATACATAACAGTTTACTGTGTGTGTGTGTGTGTGTGTGTGTGTGTGTGTGTGTGTGTGTGTGTGTGTGTGTGTGTGTGTGTGTGTGTGTGTGATTTATGGAGGCACATGATATCTGTGTATCCCTCATTTGCTGCGTCACATAATCTCCCCCTGGAGTGAGAGAGAAAAATGGAGAACGAGAGCGAGTGAGAGAGAGACAAAAGAGAAAGAGAGAGATAGCAGTGGTAGTATTTATGTGTGTAAACCAGTTGGCCATGTCCAGCTGTTTGAAATCGATAAGAGCGAGCGAGACAGAGAGCACACGTTTGGTTATGACCCATTGATTTATTTATACTAGTGGCTGGGGACAATTTCATGAACACTTTGTTTAAACCCCTCTGTATTCCATACGTGACCTTGAATGCTACTGTTCTCAGCCGCTTCATCCTTAATGTCACGGGGGATCCATATACCTTCTACACAGTTTCACCCTTTTGACCTGCACCACATACCAGTGGAGACTGGTGAAGGTGGACAACTCAGTAATGGCTGGAATGAAATGGAACAGGAATAAACACAATGGAGCCCACCACTGGCACATGGATGAACGCATGCGCACACACACACAGACACAAACACACGCCTTCGCACAGACACAAACACACACACACAATCACCCCCTACACACACACACACACACACACACACACACACACACACACATACATACAGAATAGGCCCAGTTATACGATATGTGAACAACCGTTAAGTGGCTCTTCAGCAACCTTTAAATGTGATTTATCTGTTGGCTTTATGCCTCTCCTGGTGTCGACACTTCATCTCTGAGTGATGCCCCTCTGCCCGTAACATTTACTTACACTCCAAAGAATTATGACCCAAAGTGTGTGTGCAACAGAAACCCTTAAAATGATTATAGCGGATCATATTTCCAGTGTGCCTACTAAAGCACAACAAATCTCCAGCCACTCCCTGGTGGCCTGGAATAATGAGCCATTTAAATGCAAGGGCAGTTATAATACAACATTCATCCATTATATTTCTATGGACTTTAGCTGAGAAATACATGCATTTAGTAGATTTGTGCAATTGCTATGCTACTGTATTTCACCCCTCCCACTATGACGGATGGATGGATCCATTGATCCATGTAGAGTGCATGATGATGGTTATCCATGTAGAGTGCATTATGATGGTGATCCATGTAGAGTGCATTATGATGGTGATCCATGTAGAGTGCATGATGATGGTTATCCATGTAGAGTGCATGATGATGGTGATCCATGTAGAGTGCATAATGATGGTTATCCATGTAGAGTGCATAATGATGGTTATCCGTGTAGAGTGCATGATGATAGTTATCCGTGTAGAGTGCATGATGATGGTTATCCATGTAGAGTGCATAATGATGGTTATCCATGGAGAGTGCATGATGATAGTTATCCGTGTAGAGTGCATGATGATGGTTATCCATGTAGAGTGCATGATGATGGTTATCCATGTAGAGTGCATGATGATGGTTATCCATGTAGAGTGCATAATGATGGTTATCCATGGAGAGTGCATGATGATAGTTATCCGTGTAGAGTGCATGATGATGGTTATCCATGTAGAGTGCATAATGATGGTTATCCATGTAGAGTGCATGATGATGGTTATCCGTGTAGAGTGCATGATGATGGTTATCCGTGTAGAGTGCATGATGATGGTTATCCATGTAGAGTGCATAATGATGGTTATCCATGGAGAGTGCATGATGATAGTTATCCGTGTAGAGTGCATGATGATGGTTATCCATGTAGAGTGCATAATGATGGTTATCCATGTAGAGTGCATAATGATGGTTATCCATGTAGAGTGCATGATGATGATGGTTATCCATGTAGAGTGCATGATGAAGGTGATCCATGTAGAGTGCATGATGATGGTTATCCATGTAGAGTGCATGATGATGGTGATCCATGTAGAGTGCATAATGATGGTTATCCATGTAGAGTGCATAATGATGGTTATCCGTGTAGAGTGCATGATGATAGTTATCCGTGTAGAGTGCATGATGATGGTTATCCATGTAGAGTGCATGATGATGGTTATCCATGTAGAGTGCATGATGATTATGTTATCCATGTAGAGTGCATGATGATGGTGATCCATGTAGAGTGGGATGCTAATGATAATGATGGTTGTACAAGTAAGAGAGGTGTGGGGGGCTGCCATAATCGACATCCACGTCTTCGGCACCCGGGGAACAATGGGTTATCTGCCTTGCTCAGGGGCAGAACGACAGATTTTTACCTTGTCAGCTCAGGGATTTGATCCAGCAACCTTTACGTAGCGGGTTAGCCCGGGTACCAGTCTGTTTTTGCTATCATTCCACTCCTTGTACTCCGTGTCATTGTTTGGCAATGACAGATTACAAGGAGTGGAATGATAGCAGAAACAGACTGGTGGCCAGGCTAGTATATAGTATGATGGTACATGCAGAGTGTGTGATGATAGTGATGATGATAGTTATACACTCATGCTGTCTCTCTGAATCTGACTGTAATCGCCTTGTGTTGAGAGGAACTGTGACTTCCCCACTCAGAGGTCAAACCAAGTGTAGCCGCTGGAGGGGAGACATGTCGGTGCCTTTATTATGGTGCTTAAAGGCACAATCTGTGATTTTAACAGCCTGACCCTGCCACTTTAGTTTGAGTAAGCTTAGAGGGATGGTTTAATGTAACCCCTCTCAAATTCATGGACTGATCTATCGGTGCAAGGAAGGACTGACAGTCTCTGAGATCGACATGATGGTTTTAAACGTATTTCAAAGCTATACATTGTGTTGTTTGTTTATAAAAACTAAAATGCCAAAATACAACAACGATGAGTAACAGGCGTACATCCTTGGTTTATGATAGGGTATGACAGTTTACTAAGCTCAAAGGGTGTTACAGTCTTTAACAATCATTATTTGAATTGAACTGAACATTGAATGGGGGAAATCTCACAGATTGTGCATTCAAAGGCAGATGTGAATTTCATCTTATTAACTTGATTGAGTATTTAGTACTAAGCCCTAATAAGCCTGTCCTCTGATGATTTTGTTGACTTGATTCATTGTGATTGGGTGGTCTGTTGGCTTGCGGTGTACAGCATAGGGATTTGCCTGCCATAGAAACCCTTAGGCGGGCCCCTTAAGCATTTGTACGGAACGTCTAAGTCCAAACTGCCAAAATAAAACAGTCAGGGGAATTGAAATTTCCAAAAACAATTAATTTAACAGAATTTATTTTGGTTATTAAGTTTGAGCAAAAGAACACAGCATTAGCCATGGCAAAATGCATAGTATTGCAGGAAATTATCTTTAAAACAGCAAATGTTCTCTCAGCTACATGGCAGAATGTGTAGAACCCAGGGGTAGTCGGTGCCGTTTAAGATGAGGAAAGGCGATTTGTTTTTTAATGAGCAGGGCGTTATTTCTATTAAAACATATTGGATGACTGTCATTCATATTCCATTCACCCAGCTCAATGTAACATTGATAGGTTTGGGCTACTACATGATACTAGAATTTTCCCGATATGAGGTCCCATCATGGTCCCATGGTCCCATCATGGTCAGGTCCCATTTCCCATCATGAGGTTGCTACAACCTAGCCTATGAATGAAAGTTTACAGCGTAGGTGCACAGGTCAAGAGCATTTTGAGTAATCGAGGTGACAGACACTGACACATTCAAAACCGCCAAGCACAATCTTGCCTGCATCTAGCTGATTTAGGGTGAAATCATCAGTCCAATGAGAGTTTCTATTGAACAAATTCAGGTATGTTTATTCCTGTTTTGTTCTGTTTGTTTCCATTTAAGAATTGTTTTTCAACAGAATCGGCGGAATGAATACACCCCTGATCACACTCAAACACAGTTCACTTTCATAGCAGCCACATACAAACAGCATGATCCCTTTGATCGATAGAAAACTCCTCCTGTCACCTTTTCCCTTCGCTTGTGGACTTCAACGCACAACACATCAGCTGTATGTGACCAGGTGAAAAAAACTTTCCAAGCCAAACCTTCATATCATAACCACTACACACAGCCTACAGCATTGTCACCATATTAGCTAATGTCATAGTCAACATAGCTACTAGAGTTAATGCGTTAGTAAACCTGCTACAATCATGCAGTACAGTGTACAGTTAGCAAGCGGTTTAGAAGTTACACTAGCAGGCGCCGGTGGCAATAAATTCATAAAACCAAAAACGTACCTTGACTTGGAATAGTTCCAGTGTTGGATAGCCATAGCCAGCTAGGTAACATAGCATCCTTCTCTGTTTGAGCCAGGTGTTTGAGTAAGCTAAACTAGCTAGCTGCATTCGGCTAATTAAGTGAAATTGTAAATATATAAATATTTACAAATATATATAAATATCTCTCTCGCTCTCTTCTCCTTCTTTTAAGAAGGAATTCATTTGTTCAAAACTATTTTCTTATGCACTGCACTGCAGTGCTAGCTAGTTGTAGCAGGTGTCCACATACTTTTGCAGTGTAGTGTACTTTCTTATATATAGTGTATCTTGGCTCCATCGAAAAATTCAGAGAATTGCAGAATTTTTATTTAAAAAAATAAAACATAAAAAAATATATATTGTTGTGCCGACTGTGCCCATTGCCACGCCCATTGTCACGCCCACCACTTAATCCCCTTTTTATCCAGAAAAACCCTGCAGTATCTTACATCTAATGAAGATGTAGATTAGGTTGAGAGTGATCTAATCGGCCTAATCGAGTGGCTCATTGATGTACCCTCCATTGTGCTCCTGAAGTTGACTCATTACACCAGGGACGTCGCTCAGCAGGGCCTAAGATTTAGCACATGCCACCTGCCAAATGCAGGTAGATTTTGGCATTGGCAAGTAAAGATGTGTATTTTGTGAATAAAAATAGTCAAGCATGATCACATTTATAGTAAAATAAATGCTGCAGTGGTTTTCAAAGTATTTCCGACATTTTGTTTGATAGCTGGTCAATTCTACGCACAAAGTCAAAGAACTATGAATCCTATATAGCCTATTCCACCTTGCGCTGCAACACTGCCTGGCTGGGGCCTCTTCGTACATGAAGAGCTGAGTGAAAGATTCATTTTTAGAAGCACTGCACACAGGCATAAAAGTTGAACTCATTTACTTGAAACGAAGTGAGACTTTGTCCTTGTGTTTCTTGGCTATTTACATTGTTTTGTTCACAAGTTAGGTTGTTTTTCTGTTTGAGTTTCAACTGCTAGGGAAGGGAAGACACTTAATCAGACACTTAAACTACTAATCAGACTCAATTTCACATGCACAAACATGACTGGAGTCACGCTACCACGGCAACCTCCCGCCCATAAAGGGGCAGGTGAAAATGTTTGTCTGTGATATTTTGGTTAAAAGACTTATGTCACAAAATGTATAATTATTCAATATACCACATTAGTTAATTATTACTAGTAATACATCTTTTTTTTTTTTTACATTACAAAACATGCTCATCCGTTTATTTTCTGTTTTGTTGGTGTAATTTTAGTGGGGGGGGAGTATTTTGGCTGGTAAAAAATCTGAGTGGCTGGTAGATTTTTAAATCTACTTAAATCTACCTGCCACAGTGGCTGGTGAACCGAAAAATAAATGTTATGCCCTGTTGCTCAGACTGGTTAATTAGTTGAATTAATCAATTTGATTAAAGTGTCAAGGCCCAGTGAAAAGGAGTACATGCTTTGGTCCTGGAACACACTATACTATATTATACTCTACTCTACTCTACTATACTATACACTTTTGCTCAGGGAGAGGCACCACAGACACACTTCTCTGCTGGTGTTTCTTGAGATGTAAACATAAACCGCTCTGTTGGAAAAATATCCGCTTGAGTATTGTAGTAGTTTCGCTTTGTACTTGATGTTCACCGGACTATGCCTTGTGCCCTTCATCTTCCCTTCCTCCCTCTATCCCTCTCATGCAGGTGGTGAGCTTTACCAGTCTGAAGTATGACCGCTCCTACAGCTGGATGGTGCTGTGCGTGCTGTGGTGCTCCATCGCTCAGTCCATCCTGCTGCCCATGTTCCTGTGGGCGTGCGACCGCTACCGCGCAGACGTGCGCATGGTCTGGGAGAAGTGTGTGGCCATCATGTCCAACGATGACGTGGACGAAGGTAAAACAGGCGAGGGGGGGGAGGTGGAGCAGGCCAGGTTCCATCTGTCCACCATCTACCCCCTCCAATCCCTGGCTATGGTGACTTCATAACATGAGGGGGGGGGGGGGGGGGGGGGGGGTGTAAGAGGTAGGGGGTAGAGGTCTGGAAGTCTGGTCCTGGAGAACTGGCATAGGACCTGTGGGCATTTGATTAAGCGGGGGATAAGGGTAGAGGTCAGCAACCCCCAGTCCTGGAGCCTCTGCTGGCATCTCACCTTAGTGCACAAGCCCAATCTTAGCTTTGGCCTTGGTTGATTTATGAATGGATGATTTGATAGTCATCTGTGAATGGATTCAGAAGATATAAAACTGGATTTGAATTCTGAATCGGGCAATTGATTTACATTGGAGGCGCCATGTAGGTCTGTGGTGATGTTCTGTCGAACGTAGTCAAATTCACGAATTGAGCATGATTGATTGTAGATAAACTTCAACTGAAATAAGCAGACCTAGAAGGTTCTCCGGGAGCAGGGCTGGAGAGATCTTGTTTTGAGAGTGATGTCTGTTCAGCTTACAACGCTAGATTTGATTCAGTATATATAATTTTCCTTTAATGTGGTCATATGTAGCCATCCGGGGGTCCTTATGTGATCGGTCTAATTTGATGTGGTCTAATTTATCATGTGACCTATCATGGGTCCTTTTTCTCCAAGTGGAGAGGAAGTGACCAAACAAAAAGTGTCTGTAGGAAGGACTTATAGCCACATTTTGTGGTTTCATTCTTAGTGGGATCATTTAAAAATAGTGAATTATATGCTATGCTCTCGGACTGTTACAAGATATTGCTGGAAAAGCACATACTTTCCCCGCAGAATTTGACTTTGTTTCACTTGAATGAATTCAAACTGTGAAATCTTCCCTGGCCTAGAACACCCTGACCCACGACCCAGAAATAAAGAGAGGATTTATGAAGATTACAACCAAACCAATACTGAAGGACTTTAAACTAGATAAAAAAAAGCGCAGTACATTTCAGCACGATGGTCATATTTCCAATCCTATGAGATTCTGGTATGCGTTTTTCTTAAATCTATGATACACATCGAGGCATGATTGTACGCACACCTATCAAGTTTTTTTGGACTAATGTCAGCGTATGAGTGTAAACAGATACTGCCGGGATGACTCAATACTCTTTTGGAAATGCACTAAACTGTTCCTGTCCATGTTGGCTGTAGGCCTATTGACCACAAGGAATCTCGTTCACAATATTCCCTCAGATTATGCAAATGAGGTAAATTATGCAAATGAGGTAGCCATTTTGACAAACCAAAATGGCTTAGTGATCCAAAGAATACATATATTTACAATTCAGGAATACACAGACACTTACCCAAGTTGTGGTCCCTAATTAACTTTAAAGTTAGGTCACATGATAAATGTAATCGCCCCTATAGTTTGTTAATTGTGGATTGGGTAGATATGACCTATTCTATATTGATATGAGATCAAAATAAAAATAAGAAACTCGAAAAATCCTCAATGTTAAAAACCTGCAAATTGAAATGAACCCTGTGAAATAACTTGCCTTTTTTGCAATGAAATTGTTTAAACTCAACTTAATATCTCCCCTCTCCCCTCTTTCTAACTCCCACACCTTTTTAATAACCTCCCTTTCTATACGTCCATCCATGTTGATTGTTTAGCATAAGGCAAAAAACTCAAATGTAGGACAATGTATTGTCTGTGTGGTTTTAATGTTGCTAGCGTTTATTTATTTTTCAGAGGGCTTGCCTTGTATATCACAATACAGTTGTATGTATAAGGGTTGTTTCTTGTTTCCAAAGCTACTGACTTGCATGCTATGCTGCCTGTGCAAATAGCCAATCTCATCCTCCATCCTACCGGCCAACATTTGTCCTAAGATCAGCATTTTACACAGATCTCCAATTGACCTCTCATTGAATCGAATGCAATTCTTCTTTTGATACTAAATTTGCCTGACAAGTTATACAGTATGTAAAATGATTACTTGAAAGTATTCCTTTGATTTGTAGTATTATGGTTCTCATAAGCCCCAGTTTTTGAAAGATTAATATCATTATTTCTGGACAGGGTCTCTGAATTTGGAAGGAGTTGTTTTGTATTTTTCTATTCGGTAAACGCCCACAGTCATGATTTTCAGTCAGTGATTCTTTTCAAATGCACTGTTCAACCCTCTGAGCCATAGGGCATCTTGTTGCAGAGATCATTTAGTCACAATCATTTAGTCACAATCTACAACATAATGACCCACTTAGTGTTATGTTCCCTGTTATTCGAAACACTTCAGACTAAGTTCACAACAATATCGGAAATTATTTTCACAAAAGCAAAGATCTGTGATTGCCACAAAGACAACAAAAAAAAGGCACTAGTTAATTAGAAGACTTGTGCAATTTTGTGGCAATAATGCACTTATAATATATCGTGATAGTCTGAAGTATTCTGAATAAAAAGATATATAACACTTAATGGTTCATACTAGAATATTTATTTTAACTTTTTTTTAAATCTTTAAGACTCAGAGTGCAAGAATGTCTCGAGGCCTCGAGGGCTACAGTGACTCCTGTTTGATTAGGAACCCCAGCGGACACCCCCCAAAAAAAGAGAAAGATGAATTGTCTCTATTATCTATTCGTCTTGTCTGTCTGTCTGTCTGTGTATTTTGAGTACGTTGGTCTTTAATCCTGACGACGCGTATGCTTTTCTGCGTTTTGCAGAAAACAGCCAAGATGGAGGAATTCATGCGGACTTAATATATGACAGACCATATGACTATAGCTCCGCGGCTGATATCATGACGGTAGACCGTATTGCCAAGTACGAATTCTCAACCTTAGAAATGGGGGTCCCACAAGGGTATCCATTGCAACTACAGGAAGATAAAATGCAGTATTTGCAGGTATATTTCCATTGATTTTTATTATTTCATCAATTGATTGATTTTTCACTTCAAATACAGATAACAATGTGCATGGTGAAAGAGGCCCTTCGGCCTACTATAATATCTATCTTATTGTTTGATCTTGCTGGAATCATTTTACATTTTGCTAACTGATATTTCCTATCTAGACATGGCATTGAAAGGTCAAAAAGCATATATCTGGCTGACTAATGTTTGGCAAATATGACCATCAGTTGTTTTCACCTTCATTGCAGATACGTTTCTCTAATGTTTATAGGTGGGTCTTTCACAGACCTCCAACGTATTCATCGTAGTATCACAAGTTAAACATAGAAGTACCAGAATAGTATGAGGTGGTAGGGCTGATGCTGACTTCCAATATCCTTGACTGAACCACTCTGCTAAAACAATGCAAATGCTTGCTCGGTCTAATGCTATTTAGTCCTTTTGACTCCTATTGAGTCCTGTTGAGTACCGTTGACTCCAATTGAGTACCATTGACTCCTATTGAGTACCATTGACTACAATTGAGTCCTATTGACTCCGGGCTCAAAGCAAGTCAGTTGTAGAGCTGTGAAATGCTCCTCTTTGACATATTATTAGGAACCCCAATGCTGCTCTCCCAACATGCAGTCTTCAAGAGCTTACAAACAACCAAACCACAACTGTGTGTGCGAGTGCTTGCGCGCGTGTGTGTGCGAGTTTGCGCACAATGTGTGCGTGAGTGTGTGTGCGTGCAGTCGTGTGGCCCAGATAAAAATGAACTAAAAGAGCAGCATAATTACAGGATTGGAGAGGAAATGAAGGCTTTTGAAGGCTGAATTTGGAGACCTAAACTAAGAATGGCCATGGCCCTTTTACCTAACACAACCCAGACTTACGGTCACCCCCGCAAGACATCTACCACTGTGTCATCTTTGTTCCATTCTTTTTGCAAAACAATCACCCAATTGGGCTCTCGACTACTCCATGTAGCAAATAGCTGCTAGCAAAACCACATGTAGCACAGCACAGTGTAATGCTAACAAGAAAGTAGCACACAGGAGGTGTAGCCCTTAGATTTAGACATCAAATATTCATGTTATTTTATAAATGGTTTATGATAGCTGGCTGCATTATAACAAGCTGCCAGTTGGCCGACGTTTCTTATCTGTCAACTTGGACTTCAAATTAGTAGGCCTAGCCATGAAATCTATGGGCATATGATATGATATAGACTGAAATTTGATCTCCTGATTCAGTCTCTTGTTGATAGTCACGCTCATTCTATTTTCTAGTAGGATCGAGTCTATTCTATTTTGGGATAGTTATTGAAACAGAGATGTATACAGTAGCTATCATTTCACCACATTGACTCATTAAACCATTGATTCTGTTTCATCTAGATAGTACATCTTATACACTGAGTGTACAAATCATTAGGAATTACACCCCCTTTTGCCCTCAGAACAGCCTCAGTTCATCGGGGGATTGGCTCTACGAGGTGTCGAAGGCGTTCCACAGGGATGTTGGCCCATGTTGACTCCAATGCTTCCCACAGTTGTGTCAAGTTATCTGGATGTCCTTTGGGTGGTGGACCATTCTTGATTCACACGGGTAACTGTTGGGCATGAAAAACCCAGCAGCGTTGCAGTTCTTGATACACTCAAACCGGTGCACCTGGCACTTACTCCCATATCCCGTTCAAAGGCATTTAAATATTTTTTCTTGCCCATTCACCCTCTGAATGGCACACATACACAACCCATGTCTCAATTGTCTCAAGGATTAAAAATCTTTCTTTCACCTGTATCCTCCCCTTCATCTACACTGGTTGACGTGGATTTAACAAGTGACATCAATAAGGGATCATAGGTTTTACCTGGATTTTACCTTCACAGTCTGTCATGGAAAGAGAAGGTGTTCCTAATGTTTTGTGCACTCAGTATGTAATTGGTTAAGATACAGTCTGTTTTAGCAGTCAATACTGTATAATGGAAAATAATTATCAATAAATAATTATCAATAAAACAAATGTGTTTGTATTACAACTAGTAATGTTGTCATGGCATTGAAGCAGATATATTAACTACATATTGTTGCCTACTATTTGGGGTGCTACAATTTGTCAATACATTTCAATAAAAAAATTTTTTAAATAACATTAACATGTGGCTCCATTTAAGAATTGTTGGTGCAATTCTCAAATGGCTTATATTTACAGAATCAGACTTTTTCATTTTCCATGTTGCATCTGGTTGGGATGACATTCCCCATCCTTCCCCTGTCATTCCTCATTTTCAACTACTACTCGTGCTTTGCTTCCCCCTGTTGGTCAAACGTCTCACTCAACGCTACTGTATCGTCTGCTGTTTCATTTCTGCATTTACCAAAAGACACCACATAGTGGCACTCTGATATTAGTTTTGTGCTGTGTATCTTCTCATTGACAAACCCATACTAAAAGCTGACGTTATGTCTCTCCTACTTAGTTCTCAGAACAATGTGGAATGTGAGTATCAATTTGGAATAGAATGCCGTTTAGCCCGACAAGTTAGTTGTTATAGTAGTGCTGTATTACTGTCATAATAGTTTCAAAAACAAATATGTGTTTAATTGAGTTGCATTAATGACTCATGTTAGAGAAGACAACTGTTGATTAGAAAACAGCCTAATGTTTAACACCAAATCATTTAAAGAACGTTGCCTTTGTAGTTTTTAGCAGTAAGAGAAACAAAATGTATTGCTGTTGTTTTTTCATCGAAATGTATGAATGTATAGCAATTTTCATATGCATATTATCCAGGCCTAACCTTCTCCATACAAGCTGATGTTATTGGTCTGTGTGTTGTGTTGCGCCAGGTACCCCCTACAAGAAGATTCTCCCACGACGAAACCGACATGTGGACCAGCGGCCAGATCCCCTCCTACCTACACCACTGGGGCTCCACGGAGGACGTGATGGGGATGGTCCATTACAACTCCAGCTTGCCACGCCACGAGAGGCGCAGGAGCAGCCCGGTCTCCTACCACGAGGAGAGCCACCCGCACCGCAAGCGCCGGCGCTCAGAGGATAGCGGGCACATGCTCAAGCAGCTGCCGCGGGTGAGCGGTGGCGAGCGCTACGAGGAGGCAGATTTGCGCTGCTTTAGCCGCGACGAGGTCATCAACTTTATCGATGAGACCCCGCTTCCCAGTCCCATGAAGAGCCCACGCCGCACCTCCACCATTTCCCTCATCCCAGACGTCTACGAGCAGCACATCATCTTGTATCCGCATTTCCCGCTCACCGATTTTGAGCGTGAGCCCCATGCCCTGCGGCGCCTCTCGCAGCATGGCAGGAGCTGTAGTCGGGGAGGGTCACCAGATGGCTCACACAGGGCGTGCGGTGGGGAAAGCTCCGGGGCATGCCGTTCAGGTTCCCTCCGTGAGCACCGGCGGGAGGGGAAGCGCCATGGCGAACTAGTCCCCGCGGGGCAAAGCCTGCGGACTGGGGAGCACTCGTCTCACAGGCCCAGCAGGACAGGAGCCCACAGAGCTGGGCCCGACTGGGGGGGACACAAGCACCTGACTACGGGAGACAGTAAAGGGAGCACAAATAGTTTTATAAGCTCACCTTCTGCATCAGCCTCGGGATATATCACATTTCACTCAGATTCCATAGGATCTGCCACCTAGATAGAGTAGAGAAAGTTTTTATTATGAATATTATTAGTATTATTATTACAGAACCATGGCATTGGGGTGGTGGAAAGATTTCATACTGGTATATCCTAAATAATGGTTGATTTTTTTCAGCCACACTAAACTCCCAAAGCCAGGACTTATACTCTGTTTTATTGGCCTTAAAGCTTTGTACACATTTCATGACCTGCCTACCTTTGCTTTAGTACCTGGTAGGCTAGACAACGTAGCAACTTTGAAAGAGGCTGTGCAATTCCTGGGAGGCAGTGAGCTCCACCACATAGTGACTCAAACACATTGCTTTTAGTAAACCCATACTAACATCTCCTTTTAATCTTGTGCATATTCCACTCTTTTGTTTTGTGTCATTTATTGTACGAGGATTGGGGGGGGGGGGGGGGGATTGGTATTTTGATATTTTTTTGCACTTCAAAATCTCAGATATTGTGTAAGGTGTTATGAGATGAGAGGGCAAGGCCAAAACAGGCCATGTTCTTATTTGTTGTGGTTATGACGTGTCTATTTGATGGATGATCATTTGCTAGATTTTTGATCAAAATAAACAAGGAAGAGAGGGAATGTTTTTAGGAAATATACAAAACTTTATTTCTTCATGAAGGAAGCCCTCTGATGTTGTGTTGTGGCCTATCGTTAAATATCCTATACAAAGACATTATTGCAATTGCCTCACTTCAGTGTCATTTTCTACATGGTTGTGTAAGAAGAATTTCTACCATGATGTCCCTTAGACACTTTGAAAAAGTTAACTCGGCGTGGAGTGGGTGTGACGTGTACATAATGAAAGTTACAGGTACATTGGATGTATGGTTTGGTGTGCTCCTCGTTCTTTCATTGAGGATTTGACTGGGATGTGTTCTTGTTTCCTCTTATAAATACTGTCATTCGATATTTATGATTACAAATGTGTAACAGTGGTCAGCACACGCACAGATATTCATGCAGACATACATAATATGATATCCATCAGCCGTCAACAGTAGCTTAACCTCACAAATGGTGCTTGACACTTGGCAGCAGAGTGTTGGTCAATCTGTATATCCCTAGATTGGCCCCAGTGGCCCTTTTAGGAAGCACCAGGATGTGCAGAGGAAAATCCTCCAGACCAGGGGTGCATCTCAATAGTCTGAATTGGTCTCCAAGCCTCCTTGTCTCCTCTCTATCGGCACAGATATCAAATGATAAGGTAAATCTTGCAATCAGTTTACACCTTTCCCATTCTTTCAGCTCAGTGAGGATGAAGAAAGGAGATGAGGAGAGGGAGTCACTACACTATTGAGATGCACCCAGTGGCTCATGTCCAAAACATCTGCCATATCCCAATTTGAAAGATGTAACTCAGACATTCACATAAATCAGTCATTGATGTCAATGTGATATTTCTGGGAGGTAAAATTATGCATGCAGATCTCAAATTAGGATTACGCCTCCTTTTGCTGAGCTGCATCTAAATAGTCTAAAATAGTGTCTGTTAAAAAGGATGAGGGCCACATTCAGTCCAGGATAGAGCTTTAATCTGCTACTGGCACATACTTGCACCATAGAAATAGAATTCCATGTCAGTCATACTAAGTGTACCAATGAGGGTACAGTCAAACTGCAATGGTCTGAGGGTCTTCCCCGTTCTAGGAATTCTATTTCTATTGCTTTAACTGTGACCAATCAGTGAATCTGGATCGAAGGACCATGAATAGACGTACAGGTTCTCTGGGTGACCTCGACTAGAACGAGGTGCTTTTTCAGAGAATGTTTGACATGCCAAAGGGTGGCCAGTAAGAAGTGAAGCCAAGCACGGCCGAAGGAACGTGAATGGTGTTCATTAAATTCACCACCACCAATGCACTCCAGTGTTTATAGAGTATGTGGTTCACTGGTGGTGTGGGTACACATTTATATTCCTTTTTGCTTTGACATCCTTGGCTTAAATTCTTACAAAACTCTAGATGGTGTTTTGGGAAACACTTGAAATCGGGGCCCATCAGGTGTATAAGACCATTGAGGCCACTGAGACCAAGGCAACGGAGTCTTCCTCATGCTGGAGAGATTTGAATTCTATTGATAATTTGTTATTACAAATGTTTTAAACTTTAAAATGTAATATTCCCCAAATATGTTAATTTGGCAGTTCTAAAATCCTAAGTTTGACATTTGACATGAATGTAATTTAGACAAGTTTTGTGTAGGTTTGCAGATCAATTCATTAAATGGAGTGATAGTACTTTCAACTCGCAGTGTGCCCCAATTAACCCTTTTATAGCCTCATTATGTTGTAAAAAAATCCTAGACTTTCTATGAGGCACACACACATTGGTATTATAATGCATCATAGTGATGTATTATAAGGATGTTATAACTACTTGGAGTTATGACAGCTTATAATATGCATTGTAATGCACTATAAGAGTATGGAGTTAAATGCTAGCCTGGGTACCAGTCTCTTTCTGCTAACATTCCACTCCTTGTACTCTGTGTCATATGCTAAACATTTGGCATATAAGCTAAACATTTGGCATATGACATAAATGCGGTTAAGAGGTCAATGGAACGCAGACCATGGGGTATAGAAACACGCTCGATTGGTGCACATTCAACAAAGTGGATATATATACAGTACCTGTCAAAAGTTTGAACACACCTTTTCTTTATTTGTACTATTTTCTACATTGTCAAATAATAGTGATGACATCAAAACTATGAAATAACACAAATGGAATTATGTAGCAACCAAATAAGTGTTACACGAATGAAAATATATTTTATATTTGAGATTCTTCAAAGTAGCCACCCTTTGCCTTTTTGACAGCTTTGTACACCCTTGGCATTCTCTCAACCAACTTAATGAGGAATGCTTTTCCAACAGTCTTGAAGGAGTTCCCACATATGCCGAGCACTTGTTGGCTGCTTTTCCTTCACTTTGTGGTTCAACTCAACCCAAACCATCTCAATCGGGTTGAGGTCGGGTGATTGTGGAGGCTAGGTCATCTGATGCAGCACTCCATCACTCTCCTTCTTGGTCAAATAGCCCTTACACAGTGTGTTTTGGGTCATTGTCCTGTTGAAAAACAAATGATAGTCCCACTAAGTGCAAACCAGATGGGATGGCGTATCCCTGCAGAATGCTGTGGTAGCCATGCTGGTTAAGTGTGCCTTGAATTCTAAATAAATCACAGACAGTGTCACCAGCAACGCACCCCCACACAATCACACCTCCTCCTCCATGCTTCACGAGGGAACCAAACATGCAGAGATCATCCGTTCACCTACTCTACGTCTCACAAAGACACCGGTTGGTTACCAAATATCAAATTTGGACTCATCAGACCAAAGGACAAATTTCCACCAGTCTAATGTTCATTGCTCGTGTTTCTTGGCCCAAGCAAGTCTCTTATTATTATTGGTGTCCTTTAGTAGGGGTTTCTGTGCAGCAATTTGACCATGAAGGCCTGATTATCACAGTCTCCTTTGAACAGTTGATGTTGAGATGTGTCTGTTACTTGAACTCTGTGAAGCATTTATTTGGGCTGCAACCTGAGGTGCAGTTAACTCTAATGAACGTATCCTTTGCAGCAGAGGTAACTCTGGGTCTTCCATTCCTGTGGCGGTCCTCATGAGAGCCAGTTTCATCATAGCACTTTATGGTTTTTGCGACTGCACTTGAAGAAACTTTCAAAGAACTTTCAAAGAATTTACTGACCTTGTCTTAAAGTAATGATGGACTGTAATTTCTCTGCTTGTTTGAGCTGTTCTTGCCATAATATGGACTTGGTCTTTTACCATATATGGCTATCTTCTGTATACCACCCCTACCATGTCACAACACAACTGGTTGGCTCAAAGGCAAAAAGAAATTCCACAAATTAATTTTTAACAAGGCACACCTGTTAATTTAAATGCATTCCATGTGACTACCTCGTGAAGCTGGTTGAGAGAATGCGTGTGTGTAACGCTGTCATCAAGGCAAAGGGTGGCTACTTTGAAGAACCTCATATAAAATATATTTTGATTTGTTTTGATCACATGATTCCATATGTGTTATTTCATAGTTTTGATGTCTTCCCTATTATTCTACAATGTAGAAAATAGTTTAAAAAATAAATAAAAACTCTTGAATAAGTATGTGTTACATACATTATAGAAAATACACATGAAAATATAAATACAAGCAGAAATAAATAAATAAAAACACATTCATCAGTAATAAGCAATAAGGATATTTGTCAAATCCGTCATGATTAATGTATTGTAATAGGCACACAATGTGATTACTAAAGTCCGATTTTTATATTTTTGACTCTTTTCGTTGCATAACAGTTAGGCTAGTTGTCCCTTTTCAGGTTTAGAAGTGACTACTAATATCTAAATGGTATTCATATAAACTGATAGCATAGCTAAATTAGCATACAGAAATCGGTGACATTAGTCAAAGTAGTTTTTAAGTAGTTGATTTATGATGATGACATGATGGACATGTATTGGGGTTGACATTCATACAAGCATTATACTCCGATGTTTACCCCAACATAGTGTGAAATACACATATAAACAATAGCCTAAATGTAGGAAAATGTTGTTGTTGGACAATGAGGAGATTAGGGATCTTTCCCCCACAGCATCTTTCCCCCACGCGTTTCCATGGTATTCCCATTGCTTTGGTCGAGTTCAATTGACCTCAGAAACTGGTACCCAGGCTAGATAAATGCACTTATAAGGTATAATGTGTGTGTGCCTCATAGAAAGTGTGCTATTATCATAATACTTTGCTTACAGATGTTTTGCATACACTTTAAGCTAATTTGTTTCTATAGCATAAGTCATGCTCCAAAGTCCAGGTTATTAATTTAGGTTAGCCTGTTAATTGTGCACCTCTCACCCCTTGTTCAATATTCAAATGATAATCATAATGTGAACACCTTTCTTTGAAAGTATTGCCGTCTTTATATTCCCTTTTCGAAACATGCCACGTCATTGACTTTTTCTGCATTATGTTTTTCTCTGTGTTTACAGTACCTACCTATTTATCAGAATCTAATTTTGTAACATATCCTGCTCTGTTAAAGCTTTTATGACTGTCAATCCTATGAACAATATTTGGTGTTTTTGTTGCTCAGATGATGGTTTTGTTAAAAGGATAAAGATCTATTTCGAATCAAAGTTGCAGTGGGAAAAAAAACACTTTATTAGTTTGAAATCGTTGAAAGTGTGTTTTGCGTTTGTATTTTGAATTGTTTTTTTGTTTTTTTTCCGTGAGGTGCACATCAACCATATTAGAGTTTGATTCACAACACGGTTTTATTGAATTGATGTTCACACTTCTTTGAGATAATTCGAGATATTATTCTGTACGGACCAGAAAAAAATAAAGCAGATGTTTCGACATATATTGTTTTTGACATATTTCTTATGCACTCACATTTCTTAATGGGCTCGCGGTCCAGATGTGGTCGGCATGCGCAATTTGAGTATCACTAATGTAGTCTATTCAATAGACAGTTCTAGCACTCCAACTTCATGTGATTCTTTTCAGGACTAGCTCTGTATGAGGCTGAAGAACATCCTCAAGTTGCCCCTGAACACTGTCAGTTCACACATGCAGTCATGTCTGGTCCATAATTCACGTATCGTAAGCCTAGCCCCTTAAAAACTCAAGTAGCCTAAATTTACACGATCATAATTTTTTTTAGCAGGTGTTTTGAACGCTTGACTCTGCAGATTCAGTTACGTCTAGCCCCTCACCCTCGTTTCCTTGGAGAATGCCCGCACCTTGTTCACAACTTACCCGCAGCCTGTGAGCCTCGACATGGGTCTTTATCCATCTATCTCGAAGGGAAATTCCACGGTATTGTGGAAGTCTAGTCGTGCTGCGACCTGGTCTCATGGTTAATACACCCAATTGCAACGATTATACATACGCCTAATTATGATACATTTTCGTTGGTGGAATGGGGGTAGTCGAGTATTTAACACATGTTAGTCCTATTACTTAACGCTAGAATAATTTTATAAATTAATGATACATAAGCCCACCCATTGATTCTTGAAGAATGTAACCTATACATGAGTTTAGTTCAACTGTCGTACCCCACCACAACCCAATAATAAACTTGTTTTACTCCAATGTTTGTAAACAACTTCAATGTAAACGAACACTGTATAGCCTCAAAACATGGTTAAAATGTGACATTGTATATCATGGATGGTCAGTCCTTGCATTCATAGCTCTGTCTATGAATTTACATTTCTTCACCCCATCCCTTAGCTTTTTGGCGAAACAGGGGCGGGGACTATGCTTTGTTATTGTTTCAATAGAGGATTCTATCTTTAAAATAGATAGGATTTTATCCAGTTTCTTTCAAATTAGATGATTTGAGGCTATTTTGCACTCTTCGTTCTAGTGTAGCCCTATAAAAAAAATTGGCCAAGAGAATATCGAATATGCCTCACCTTGGTCATAGACCAAACGTTCCACCTGAAAAAACATCTCTCTAGTCCACCACAGGGTGTTGAAAGGCTCGGTGGACACGGGGCATGGCTCTTTGCATCGCTGTATATAGGCCAGGCCTACACGTCTGCCTCTTATGGGCGCTTGACTGGGCACAGTCTAATGCAAATACGTTTTTATTTTCCATTCTCTGTGTTTCGGCTCTGATGCACCACTATTATGGTGCAAACCAAACTAGCTTATTTAAACAACGCTGAGACGAGTTCATAGACATTCTTAAAAGTTTCAGTGCATTCAGGGTGCACATCACGTGGCTTGGCTTTTCTAAAGTAAAACAAACTCAAGGGCTTTGGTAGGTTCTTTAGCCTATACATCTCCATGTATTCACTTCACTAAAAGCGCAACAGCGGGACTTTTGGGCCCATATGGTTGCAGTGGGTCTGCCTATATTGAAAACGGCTTGCTCTAAATAGGCTACCCTGGTCACAATCGTCTAAAACCCAACTCTTAAGTTAGATATAAACGAACATTTAGTACAAAATGTAGGCTATGACGGACAACACGTGGATGCATGGTGTAGGCCTGCTAAGAAAAGGCATAGAGATATAGGCCATTAATGTGAGCCGCGCAGTCTACAAATAGCGTGTGGGCCAGAGTTTGCACACAAGCAACTTGAACCAGTCTTTTTTGTCTTCTTTTTCTCTCACATTGCTGGAAGGCGTCCTTTTCTTCTGGAACCCATGCCTCGTCAACGTCCCCAGCACGCAGCAGGCCGGCAATACCATCTGAAAGAGCGATGGGCGTTTCAGTGATTCTCCTCGCTGCAAGGTGCCATCCTCTCCAACCTTAGTCGACATGAAAAGAGAGCCATTTTATGATACTGATGCTAGACCTCCAACCAACTATAGCAGCGGAAACGCTGTTTTCCATCCAAAAGAAACCAACTTTTATTTTTGGGTCACTTTGGGCCGGCTATATCGATACATCTTTATGAGTAGCCTGCTATCTATAGGATATATAGACCTACCCAAACTGAGTAAATGAAAGTGAAATTAAGCGACTATTCTTATATGTATGAGCTTCCAAAACCAACGTCTGGTCCACAATGAATCCCAAACCTCCATAGCGTTTAAGATAACATGGGGCCTATGAGACGAGAAAGCAGATAACGTGCATGTAAATAATTAGTAGCAGAAAATTGCTGTGCTGTTCAACAAGAACCTAATTTGCGCGCTGCTGTTTCGGTAGTTATGCGTAAAACTGGAGAACAATGAGATGAATGGCGCGTCATGGGATGCGCCCTAGGCGGTTGACAACCCCCCAGATTTGTTTCCTCACTTAGGCCAATGTCGTAACATTGCCAATGTAGGAAAGGGACTGATATAGGCTATAGCTTCATTGACAATGTTAATACATAGCAGCTTGAGCTTTATCATGGATGTGGCACTACTGGGAACATGGGGTACCCCTGGGAACCAAATGCCAAGGTTACCCGATGCCAATCGTTTCAGCAACAGGTGACAGCCATGTTTGTATCTTTACCTGTAGTCGAAATAAAGAAGAAAAAACAACAATAGAATATAAAATGGTCAAGTTATAGATATTAAAATAAACGTAATCCCCTGGCCAGTCCCAATGTTGCTTTTTCGAACGAAGAAGCTGGTGAGGTCCGCCACCATTTGAATGCATGTTCTAAACCTGTATCAAGCACCTGGTGGCACAGCTCCCTGTGCAACTTCATACACGAATTTATTGATATGCTTTTGGACTTTGGTACAGGATGACACACCCCTGTTTAATAATAGGCTAAATTAATAAAAACAATGTGTGACCTATAACTTCCCCCACCAGCCAAGTGGCTAATTTATATTCCAGCTTACTAACTAGGCGTACTGCAGATTCGAAACCATTTTCATTACATATGTAAGATGTTAATGTGAGACAGTTTTGTTTGCTACAGCGGGAAAATAATCCTGCAGCAAATGTGGAAAATCAAGTCTGAAATGTCAAAGTGGAAATGACTAACTTCAGAAGCCTTTTAAAATCTCAAATACACTACACGTTTAAAATGTCCTGCATTGCAGCAACGTTCTCTTGCAACATGGTGATCAAATTAAGATCCTACATCTGTATAAAACACACTTTTAACCATGTTAGTGACAAGGATGAGTAAATCACTCCATGTGAGCAACCATGGAGAGGTTAGAAGAATGACTCCAAGTTCAAAAAGGGGGAGGGGTTAGGGCAAAGCATTTTTACGAAGTAAAAATCAATTTTGGGAATTTTGCAAAGCTTTTGTATTAACATTTGCATTGGTGTTATCTATTCGAGTCTATTCAGTAGCCCTATGAAGCCAGCTAAGGTCATGGCTGCTTCAGAGACTGTAGCTAAATATTTAGATGATGAGGAATGGCCTATTTGGCTTGCAAGATGAGTTTAGGTGACTAAATGCATTGTTACTATTGCATTTTATTCTGTATTGTACAAATTGGTTACAGAATGACTTATTACTTTCATAAAGAAATGTGTGTGTGAGTTTCCCGTCCATTCACTGTCCCAGTCCACTACCAAATAAGACAACAAAAGGCTTATTTAGTTCTTTCAGTTCTTTCAGTTCTTTGATTTTATTGATACAATTTTAAAAAATATGTACAATAGTAAAAACAGTATTTAGAAAATACAAATCTACACCGTGCAAATACTACACAAAGTATTTATCAGTTCAAATAAATCTCTATTCAACATGCTACCAAGGACGCCAAACATTGTGCATGGTAACTGCATGGCTGTGTTGACCATTTGAGAGACACTTGTTTCTGTAGCATGAGCTGAGACTGTTATTTAGTTTAATCTTATTTGTGGACACGATGACTTGACTGGTCCCTGCGGAGAGTTTAGTAGGTTTGGATTCGGACACGCGCACCGTAGCGCTGTAAGGTTCGAGCGCCCTGATGCACCGGACGAGGGGCACTGTGGTCGGTGCCTTGCTCACTTCGTGCCCAACTATCGAAGGAAGACGTCTTTGCATCGGGCAGCACACAACAGTTTCGGGCAGCACATGTTTTGCTACCGTGTCGCTGTCCGCGGTGCTGGAGTTCTGAGCCTGTCCTCCGGCGCAGTGCAGGCTGCTTGAAAGGTGCGTCAGCATGGTCAAACGACTGCTGCTCCCACTCGAGTTGTCTTGCAAGTACTGGTTCACGCCTGCTAGGCAGCTCCTGAAGCCAGCTTGGTATTCAGCATACTCGGAGTTCATGGAAAATCCTGTAGAAAATGAGAGGAACATTTTGAGTAAATATGGCACCATGCGTAAAACCCAGCCTGACGAAAATGTCACTTGACAGTAGATCGAATAATTGCTGGTAGAAGCTAATAGTGATAGGCCAGCCTATCGAGGCAAGGCCTAGAACGAGATAACAAATAGTTGTGATGGATAACGCACCACTCTGGATCTTCTGAAGATTTCTCAGATGCTTTACAGTTAGTTCCAAGATGTCCGCTTTCTCGAGTTTGCGTTTTCGAATCTGAAAAGGAGCATACATTTAGCCACTAAGCTCTAAAGCACGATTGGTTTGTATCAATTGACCTAATAGATTCGAAGTATTACTTACATTGCTGGTGTAATAATTCTCCAGCAGAGATTTTAACTGGTCCAAACATTTATTTATGCGCGCTCGTCTTTTCTTCTCCATCAATGGTTTGGATACCTTACAAAAAAAAAGAGAATTAATGCATTAACAAACAATCCATCAGTTACTTTAAAATATTCGTTTTTGACATTAATTTGTTTGAAAGCTATTATTACTTGCCAATAAAGCATGCATGTAGGTAACATAGGTTACACACCTTTTTCCCGTTTATGATTTTGGTCTTGATTACACAATCGGATGTCGACACCATTCTGAAGGTAGTTTCTGGTTTGCTAACAGATGTTGTTGACCTACTGCCTGAACTGTTCCTGGCGAACGAGTGAAGGAATTCTGCCTCCGGAGCCGATTTATAACGTCCCCCACTTAACATCTCAATGCAACAAATGCCCTGCGGGTCGCGCGCGCCGAGATGAGCGCTGCTTTGACAGCCCCAAACAACCAATCAGCCAAGAGCTCTCAACGAATAATCTATTGAACGCGTATCATCTCCAAAGGCAGCATATCTTGGACCTCTAACAGCGTAAATATCTAATATCTAAATCTTAATATATTATTATAACGTTATGCTATTTATGGAAAGAAGCACAGTCATTGCGAAAATTACATTGTCTCCAAAAAACAACTAGCAACTATCTATAGGCGTTTAACTATATCAACACGTTTAATGAATTGATGAAATAAAAGTTTATTATAGCCTACCATATCTGGAACATAGATTAATAAAATAAATAAAAACATTTTAGGGAAAGTAGGTTTCAATGCTTGCCTTATTATTTTAGCTATTTTCATAGCCTTCAATTAGTGTGTGGTGAGCTAATGTCAATGTTCTGTCAACTAAATTATAAAAAATGACTACATGTTCATTGAAATCTGATGCAATTTCCAAAGGCTAAATGTAAACCTATACCGACACGCCTATAGACATATCAGTATGCTTCAACATTCAACGTGTGAGGTGAGATTTTACAGAAAAGCATAGAAAATCACCCCATAATGTGTTGATGTTAATTGTGTTTTGCTCGGTTTGGGGACTCATACCAGGTCTTGCTATTGATTCTTTTATATCGGAGTTTCACGCCAATGAGGTTAAAGGCAGTACCGTGGAAATTCTCTCCATGTCTCCACAACATTTCGATTTTCTGGTGATACAAGAATCTGAGACACCTGTTGCAAAAACCTATGGTCACACACTAAATCGTCTTGCGACCATAAAGCATATCTAGGCCTATCTCAGCGATATCCACCATTACATTATACAGAAGTGAATATGTGAATATGTGTTCCCTATGTTTTTGTTTTATTCAGAAATAATGCATTGCCACTTTTGTCTTCGCAGGCACCGAGGAGAATCGGTGGGCCGCCCCCTGTCTTGAGGCCCTTGCCTCCAGATTCTTCACACAGCGCCCTCAAAAGGCACAACCCTTGGGAAAGTCATGCCAGCTGAACCGCCTGAACTAGCCCACCTGCACTGCTTTGCGCATCACAGACATTGACAATATACGGAGACCTTCTGGAGAATCGGGGACTTTTCCTTGAAGTACAGCCAACCCTGAAGAAATATACATTATAGCCACAACATTAGACACTTTCTATCTTCAGCTTTTTTGTTCTTCTAAAAATCTAAAAGTTTTAAATTCTTGTGACGTTAAATAAAGTGGCAGCGGAAGTATCGTGCAAGTAGGCCATATATTATGTAGCCTATAATTGTGGTGTAAATGATTGATAACAGCCGAAGTGAAAAATCGAATGTGAAACGGGACCATGCCATTTGTTGGACACGCGACATGCTCAATGGAGATTCTATAGACTACTTTCAAAGTTGCTTAAGTCCTCTCAAGTTTGATTCCAGACACAATGGATGTGTTCAGATGACAATAAGCGCGCGGGAACAAATGGCGGGGAAAGAGAGAGGGTTTGGGCATTAACATCTCAGTGTATTCAGTTCAGGGACAAGGCGCCCCTGAAAAGAAGGCAGTATATATGCCTACTGAGAGGCCATGGATCTTTTCTTCTGTCCGTTTTGTGTCCACAAAAAGTGGGCCGTATCAAAGATTCCTCTCACTTTCAAACACAAAACCACATTGTCCCGTAAGTCTTTGAAAGGGAGTTGTTAAAGAGAGTTGAGAAAGGCAGTGGATTAAAGATAGGCCTTGCTAGGCTTGTGTCAGGGAATATTTCCTGAAGAGTTTTTTCAGGAAAAGTATGTTTTATTAGAACAGTAGCCTAATAGCCTAATAAGGCCTACGCATAGGCCTATATACTTTCCACAGTGGTATAATTTTCATGAATTTACTCTAAAAAAGTTAAGTAATCTTAATTGTAGTGTTTAAAATACATGCAATGTAGCCCGCAGTTGGCCTGTATAATAGCTTGCATAATGAATAGGCTACACATGGACAATGCACAAATATTAATGAGCCTCGCAGACTAATTTGTATGTTTAATTACTCCAATCGGACATGCAATAAGCCGAAAATAACGGATGGAAAACAATAACCTATAAGCCTATGTTGTATTAATCATTGAACTCAAATGATTAATCCTCGATATTTACTGTTTTGAATCAAGGTGATTACATATCATGGTCAAAATAAAACAAATATAGCCTATATTTATAAAGCTATGCCTATGTCTACAAATTGTACCTTAAAGGCCATATACAGTGCATTCGGAAAGTATTCAGACCCCTTGACTTTTCCCTCATTTTGTTACGTTACAGCCTTATTCCAAAATTGATTACATTTTTGTTTCCCTCAATCTACACACAATGCCCCATAATGACAAAGTGAAAACAGGTTTTAAGAAATTGTAACAAATGTATAAAAAAAATTTAAACAAATAAAACAAATTTTAAAAAAGTATTGAGAACCTTTGCTATGAGACTCGAAATTGAGCTCAGGTGCATCCTGTTTACACTGATCATCCTTGAGATGTTCCTACAACTTGAATGGAGTCCACCTGTGGTAAATTCAATTGATTGGACATGATTTGGAAAGACACACACATGTCTATCTATATAAGGTCCCACAGTTGACAGTACGTGTCAGAGCAAAAACCAAGCCATGAGGTCGAAGGAATTGTCCGTAGAGCTCAGAGACAGGACTGTGTCGAGGCACAGATCTGGCAAGGATGCCCAAACATTTCTGCAGCATTGAAGGTCCTCAAGAACACAGTGGACTCCATCATTCTCAAATGGAAGAAGTTTGGAATCACCACGACTCTTCCTAGAGCTGGCCACCTGACCAAACTGAGGAATTGGGGAGAAGGGCCTTGGTAAGCGAGGTGACCAAGAACCCGGTGGACAGTGCTCCAGAGTTTCTCTGTGGAGATGGGAGAACCTTCGAGAAGGACAACCATCTCTGCAGCAGTCCACTAATCAGGCCTTTATGGTAGAGTTGCCAAACAGAAGCCACTCCTCAGTAAAAGGCTCATGACAGCCCACTTGAAGTTTGCCAAAAGGCACTGAAATGACTCTAAGACCATGGAAAACAAAGATTCCCTGGTCTGATGAACCCAAGATTGAACTCTTTGGCATGAATGCCAAGCGTCACATCTGGAGGAAACCTGGCACCATCCCTACGGTGAAGCAAGGTGGTGGCAGCATCATGTTGTGGGGATGTTTTTCAGTAGAAGGGACTGGGATACTAGTCAGGATCAAGGGAAAGATGAACAGAGAAAAGTACAGAGAGATCCTGCTCCAGAGCTCTCAGGACCTCAGACTGGGGCAAATGTTTACCTTCCAACAGGACAACGACCCTAAGCACACAGCCAAGACAACGCAGGAGTGGATTCTAGACAAGTCTCTGAATGTCCTTGAGTGGCCCAGCCAGAGCCCGGATTTGAACCCGATTGAACATCTTTGGAGAGACCTGAAAATAGCTGTGCAGCGATAGATCTTGAGAGAATCTGCAGAGAAGAATGGGAGAAACTCCACAAATACAGGTGTGCCAAACTTGTAGCGTCATATGAGGCTCTAATCACTGCTAAAGGTGTTTCAACAAAGTACTGAATAACGGGTCTGAATACTTATGTAAATGTGGTATTTCAATATTTCTATTTTTTATACATTTGCAAAAATGTCTAAAAACCTGTTTTTGCTTTGTCATAATAGGGTACTGTGTGTAGATTGGTGAGAAGAAAACAACTGTTTAATCAATTTCAGAATGAGGCTGTAACGTAACAAAATCTGGAAAAAGTCAAGGGGTCTGAATACTTTTCGGATGTACTGTATGCTGTTCAAATTGCGTAAAATGTGCCGAAAAATTGGTGCTGCAATTTCGATGCTATGTTTTCAAGTGATAATGCAACGTTTAATCAGTATGAAATCTGACCGCTCTGCTTTGGTGTATGAAGGCTGGTTCTCTTCCTTTGTTCTGGTCTCTGCATTATGTCGTCGCTTTCACGCTCTGAGTTAACATGCACCGTGTAAAACCTGATTTCAGCATGGCAACTTGGCAACATGGCAAACTTTGTTCTTTTTTTGTTGTTGTTGCAAGCGCACACTGGAATGATTTCACGTTAATTACGCGGTGTGTTATATCAGTTATCACTGGTTATAGTTCAGAATATGGAGGCTACTCAGAATGTTGAATACAGATATTTATATAATTAATATAATGTTAAACGAATTGAATGAGTTACAATTCACAAAAGTTCGAGATTTGTTTTCCTGCATGGGCTTTAAAAATGTCTTTAACTGGGTTATACCGTCACTCCCTTTCTTGCAGCTCTCAAAAGAATTGGTTACCTCTCCATGATAATAGCTCAACGAGCGACTTGTGTCCAAAATGGGCATGATAATGACGTACCATTAAATAACAAGTTAAGTGTATGTTTATAAAAGGACCTCAGACTTTTTCCCTCCACTTTCACTTTTCTCCCTCGAGTAACTCATTAACCACGACAGTCTATTGTCATGTATGCCTGCCAGGGGGACCTGACAAAGAGTGCTGTAATAATTGGAGTATTCGAGAACTTGTTAACAACAATTAGTGAAGCAATTATACAATTACCTGCAATAAACTGTTTTTCTCCAGAGGAAAACTCGCCCCATTTGCAAGAGAATGGCTATACATTACACAGCAAAGTTCAGGTAAATCGAATGGAGATGACTTTTGGCAAAGTAGACATGTATAGCGTGAATTGCCACATGCATATTCCAGCATTGTATTAGGCTCAGCCATCGGATCATATACATGTTGGCTTTTAAAATGCTTCACAATGCATCTAATAACCTACACTCTTAAAATAAAAGTTATATATAGAACCAAAAAGGGTTATATCGCTTGCTTCATATTGGCACCCCTAAAAGTTCAATATAGAACCCTAATTAACTCCCCATTTAAAATAAAATGAACATATGGGTTCTATTTAGAATATTTAGGGCTGCCATATATGAAGCAAGCTATATAACAATTTTAGAACCCTTTTTTCTGAGTGTAGCCTACAATAAATTGCCAAAATTAAGTTGCCAAATATAAAGCTTTTGGGCAAGAAAAAAACGATAGACTTATTTAAAGATGTGAAGGCAATTTCACACATAGAAACTGCAACGGGTCTCTGAGAGCGAAGCAAATCGAGGAACCGCCTCTTAACTATTCAGGGATCTGACGCAAACTGGAGGATGCAAAACCTTTATTATGGGCCTACACTTGGGGAGTTCGAAACGAAATCACACAGGTGCTGACGCTGGTGAACTGTTTATATCGAATCATCTACATCCTTCGAAATTGCGGAAGAGGGATAAATAAAAGCCACGCGACGGGCCTGTTGGCGAAGCTCTGATCAAACATCAAATATCATGAATTTCTATAGACTGGTCTCCAGGTTATTTAAGGGTCTTTACTTTGGTTAAGGCGCACAATAGGTTGTGTTTGGCTATTTGCACCGGGGTTACCGTCTGAATAGAACAGAGGTCCACATTAACATCGCTTAGGGTTTTCTCAAGGGCCGAAATGAACTAGTGGAAAGTAACTTTATAACTCGCAGAGGATGAACCCTTTGTCAAGCGCTCCACTGAAAGACACAAGCGCCTAACAAAAGAGAGACGTCATTGTTAAACACTATGGCTCATGGGTATTGATGCGCCTTGAATTGCTAAACATCTGCCATTTACTTTGCAACCACTTCAACCGATTTGAATACGAATAAAGTGTCTGTGCTTCTTAGTAGTCTGCACTATCTTTGCCCGTGCGTAAAACAACAGAGTTGCCAAGCGTATGAGCGGATTAGAAATCGAAATTTTTGAGCTAGGCCTAAACATATGGCTCCCCTATGGCATCGAAAAAGAGCTAACTGCTAAAAAATGTTTTATTGGAAACTGACTGAGAAAAGAAGGATATGATCCACAAGTCAAATAATAAGAATCCTTGATATCAGGCCTGGTTGTCAAAACGTTCTTCGTTTCTTATTTATCTGCTCACAAAAAGAGACACTAAACGTTACTTGCGCTATTAGTTAAGCCTGCATGAGACTATTCAATGAATATGAATCTAGTTTATTTTTAAACCTGAAATTATAACTTTCTTTCTGTAAAAAAAACAGTGTGCGTCATTACGCAGTTGGTCCATCAATAGGCCTGCGCTTAATGACCAAACTAGAGAGATAGAGAGAGCGAGAAAGTATCACTAGCGACAAACAACTGTATGTATGGATATTAGGCCTAGTCAATCTTAAATTCTAATAATTTTGTAGCCTACTCACTTTGTTAATAATCAAACCAAATTGCGCTTCAATGTATTACCGACGGAGTTTATGAAAGAGTTCTCGACTCAATCAAAAAGGCATAGGCTATATTCTGTAGTCTACTGCTATATTCTGTAGTTACCCATTTGTTTTCTTTTAATGACTAGTCATTTGAGAAACAAGGGGTTGTGGCATACGATGTGGCATGTAAAAAGCATAAGAAACAGACAACTCTGACAACGCATTTGTCTACTTGCGCACGACAGTTATTCCAAACACAATAGACCAACTGTATAGTTATAATTTCTTACTGAAATCGAGTCCAAATACTGTAAGTCTATATAAGCATTTAAGAAATAGCCCGGCTACACAGCTGGTGGGTGAATCAAAGAAAGACGTTCTTGTGACCCGTTTTCTGCAGCAGGTTTTCCCAGGGTTCGTCCTTTATATGGCAAAAGTGGAAAATCGGAGTGTACAACTGAAAAGCCAGGGGGCGTTCCTCCAATTTTCCTCGCTCCATATTTTGCAGGGCAGAGAAATATGCATTCTCTCCCTCACTATCAGCAAGTAACATGGTTGCTGATGCCGTTAGTAGACAGCCAAATAAACCATTGGATAGGCTATACCAGATCTAAATGCATGACATTTTTACATGCAATATTTTGTAATATTAGCTAAATGTTTCCAATAGCCATTAGCCAATTAATTTAGATAATAGTTATATTTGTATTATCATCAACTTTTTCCATAGAGAAAAGTCCTGCTTTTTTAACAAACGTGTATATGCTAAAATGGATATGCTCGCTGTTTGAAATATCCAAATAATATAACTTAATCGACGTGTGTGGCGTGTATCGTGCATCTACCCTAAAATTGGTATGAAATCGTCAATTTGTTGGTGTCAGCGTTCAGCTGGCCAGGCGCGCCATATGCCATGCTTAGTGGCACTATTTACCGATTCGTTCCTACTTTCACGGTCCATCCTCCTCTTCTTCTTGCCAGAGAATTGAATGACAACAACAAAATAGCAATTTACCCTCTGAAATGGTCCCATACCCCCCAAGGTACGAGTCCTTTCTGTTTCCATCAGGGGCATTATCCTTACTTTTTTTTTTTACAGCACAAAAATGTAAGAGCTAAATATGTGAGAATGTGTGTGTGTGTGTGTGTGTGTGTGTGTGCAAAAGTCTGTCAAAGGTTACAATTCAGATTAAAATAACAAATATAGGCTAAAGCTTAATTCGTCTGTGAGACTTTAATTCGGCTGTAGAACATATCGTCCTCTTTCTACGTTTCTGAATATTGCAAAAGTAGGTACAAAACTGTTGTAGCATCCTTGGAAGAATATACACTATATATACCAAAGTATGTGGATGCACCTTCAAATGAGTGGATTCGGGCTATTTCAGCAACACCACGTTGCTGACAGGTGTATCAAATCGAGCACATAGCCATGCAATCTCCATAGACAAACATTGGCAGTAGAATGGCCTTACTGAAGAGCTCAGTGACTTTCAACGTGGCACCATCATGGGATGCCTCCTTTCCAACATGTCAGTTTGTCAATTCTCTGCCCTGCTAGAGCTACCCCAGTCAACTGTAAGTGTTATTATTGTGAAGTGGAAACATCTAGGAGCAACAATGGCTCTGCCGCAAAGTGATAGGCCACACAAGCTCATAGAACAGGACCGATGAGTGCTGACGTGCTTAGCACTACTGAGTTCCAAACTGCCTCTGGAAGAAACATCAGCACAATAACTGTTAGTTGGGGAACTTCATGAAATGGGTTTCCATCGCCAAGCAGTCGCACACGAGCTTAAGATCACCATACGCAGTGCCAAGTGTCAGCTGGAGTGATTTAAAGTTCGCCACACATTCTCTGCAGTGATGAATCACGCTACACCATCTGGCAGTAGGGCGGACAAATCTGGGTTTGGAGGATGCCAGAAGAACGCTACCTGCTCGAATGCATAGTGCCAACTGTAAAGTTTGGTGGATGAGGAATAATGGTCTGGGGCTGTTTTTCATGGTTCGGACGAGGCCCCTTAGTTCCAGTGAAGAGAAATCTTAATGCTACAGCATACAATGACATTCCAGTCGATTCTGTACTTCCAAGTTTGTGGCAACAGTTTGGGGAAGGCCCTTTCCTGTTTCAGAATGACAATGCCCACGTGCACAAAGCGAGGTCCACACAGAAATATTTTGTTGAGATCAGTGTGGAAGAACTTGACTGGCTTGCACAAAGCCCTGACCTCAACAAACACCTTAGGGATGAATTGGAACACCGACTGTTAGCCAGGCCTAATCTCCCGACATCAGTGCCCTACCTCACTAATACTTGTGGCTGAATGTAAGCAAGTCTCCGCAGCAATGTTCCAACATTTAGTGGAAAGCCTTCCCAGAAGAGTGGAGGCTATTATAGCAGCAAAGGGGGGGACCAATTCCATATTAATGCCTATGATTTTGGAAGGAGATGTTGGACAAGCAGGTGTCCACATACTTTTGGTAATGTAGTGTAATTGACCAATTTCAATAATGTGCAAATAAACACAAAATTAAATACTGAGTTTTATAATATATATTTATAAATATTAAACTATTATTTTACCAGGTAAGTTGACTGAGAACACATTCTCATTTACAGCAACGACCTGGGGAATAGTTACAGGGGACAGGAGGGGGGATGAATGAGTCAATTGTAATTTTAACTTAGTGCGTTAATATAAATTAGTGATCTAAAACAATAATTCTAGAATTCAATAATTCTTCATAAAAATGTAATAAAACATAATGGAAAAGCAACCACCTTTTAGAATAGTTTCATCACCTAAAAAAAGACACATTTTACCCATGAAAGGAGCTTAGGGTCAGAAGACTGCTGCCAGATGTCTTTGGGAGTGACTGGAGGATACAGAAGAGCACAGGCCCACCCATTTTATTTAGTGTCAAGGTCTACTGGCACCACCCTCTGGTAAAATAATGTATAAACTTTACACATCAAAAGTGTGATTGGCTACGTTAAAACAGGAAGCCAAATTCGGATATTTTTCCAGGATAAAATAGGATAAAAAGCACACAAGGAGAACATAAGGAGTACATTTACTTCAAACTTTTGCAGCATAATGACAAATTGCTTTGATATGCCTAAGACTCATGACATCTGTGCAACGAACCTCGTCCTCCTCTTCTGAGGAGGAGAAGCGAGAAGGATCGGAGGACCAAAACGCAGCGTGGTAAGTGTCCATATTGATTCATTCAAAAAACACAACTGAACACTGGAACAAAATAATAAATGTGAAGAAACGAAACAGTCCCGTGTGGCGACAAACACTGACACGGAAGACAAACACCCACAACCCAAAACTGAAACCCAGGCTACCTAAGTATGATTCTCAATCAGGGACAACAATTGACAGCTGCCTTTGATTGAGAACCATACTAGGCCGAACTCAAAAACCAACATAGAAAAACCAACATAGACTGCCCACCCCAACTCACGCCCTGACCATACTAAAACAAAGACAAAAACAAAGCAACTAAGGTCAGAACGTGACAATCTGTTCTAAATTTATGAAATATGTGAGCCTACTTAATCCAAATACTTACATAAAAGGTATTATAGATATAAATCATACCAGCATAAATACAGTGCCTTCAGAAATTATTCATGCCCTTTGACTTATTCCACATTTTGTTTTGTTACAGCCTGAATCCTAAATGGATTAATTTTCACCCATCTACACACAATACCACATAATGACAAAGTGAAAACATGTTTATAGAAGTTTTTGCTAATGTAATCAAAAATAAATACAAAAATATCTAATTTACATAAAGAGGTCACAGCCCTGAGTAAATGCATGTTAGAATCACCTTTGGTAGCGATTACAGCTGTGAGCCTTTCTGGGTAAGTCTCTAAGAGCTTTTCACACCTGGATTGTACAATATTTGTACATTATTCTTTTAAAATTCTTCAAGCTCTGTCAAGTTGGTTGTTGATTCTAGCTAGACAGCCCTTTTCAAGACTTGCCATACATTTTCAAGCCTATTTAAGTTGAAACTGTAACTAGGCCATTCAGAAACATTCAACGTCATCTTGGTAAGCAACTCCGGTGTATATTTGGCCTTGTGTTTTAGGTTATTCCTGCTGAAAGGAGAATTTGTCTCCCAGTGTCTGTTGGAAAGCAGACCATGTTTCCCTCTAGGATTTCGCGTGTGCTTAGCTTTATTCTGTTTCTTTTCATACTAAAATAACTCCCTAGTTATTGCCGATGACAACCATACCCATAACATGATGCAGCCACCAACATGCTTGAAAATATGTAGAGTAGTACTCAGTGATGTGTTGTGTTGGATTTGCTCCAAACAGAACACTTTGTATTCAGGACATAAAGTTAATTTCTTTGCCACATTTTTTGCAGTTTTACTTTAGTGCCTTGTTGCAAACAGGATGCAAGCCAAGTCAACAAACAGGTCACTGACCATCTCGAATCCCACCGTACCTTCTCCGCTGTGCAATCTGGTTTCCGAGCCGGTCACGGGTGCACCTCAGCCACGCTCAAGGTACTAAACGATATCATAACCGCCATCGATAAAAGACAGTACTGTGCAGCCGTCTTCATCGACCTCGCCAAGGCTTTCGACTCTGTCAATCACCATATTCTTATCGGCAGACTCAATAGCCTCGGTTTCTCGGATGACTGCCTTGCCTGGTTCACCAATTATTTGCAGACAAGAGTTCAGTGTGTCAAATCGGAGGGCATGCTGTCCGGTCCTCTGGCAGTCTCTATGGGGGTGCCACAGGGTTCAATTCTCGGGCCGACTCTTTTCTCTGTATATATCAATGATGTTGCTCTTGCTGCAGGCGATTCCCTGATCCACCTCTACGCAGACGACACCATTCTATATACTTTCGGCCCGTCATTGGACACTGTGCTATCCAACCTCCAAACGGGCTTCAATGCCATACAGCACTCCTCCCGTGGCCTCCAACTGCTCTTAAACGCGAGTAAAACCAAATGCATGCTTTTCAACCGATCGCTGCCTGCACCCGCATGCCCGACTAGCATCACCACCCTTGATGGTTCCGACCTTGAATATGTGGACATCTATAAGTACCTAGGTGTCTGGCTAGACTGCAAACTCTCCTTCCAGACTCACATCAAACATCTCCAATCGAAAATCAAATCAAGAGTCAGCTTTCTATTCCGCAACAAAGCCTCCTTCACTCACGCCGCCAAGCTTACCCTAGTAAAACTGACTATCCTACCGATCCTCGACTTCGGCGATGTCATCTACAAAATGGCTTCCAACACTCTACTCAGCAAACTGGATGCAGTCTATCACAGTGCCATCCGTTTTGTCACCAAAGCACCTTATACCACCCACCACTGCGACTTGTATGCTCTAGTCGGCTGGCCCTCGCTACATATTCGTCGCCAGACCCACTGGCTCCAGGTCATCTACAAGTCCATGCTAGGTAAAGCTCCGCCTTATCTCAGTTCACTGGTCACGATGGCAACACCCATCCGTAGCACGCGCTCCAGCAGGTGTATCTCACTGATCATCCCTAAAGCCAACACCTCATTTGGCCGCCTTTCGTTCCAGTACTCTGCTGCCTGTGACTGGAACGAACTGCAAAAATCGCTGAAGTTGGAGACTTTTATCTCCCTCACCAACTTCAAACATCAGCTATCCGAGCAGCTAACCGATCGCTGCAGCTGTACATAGTCTATTGGTAAATAGCCCACCCATTTTCACCTATCTCATTCCCATACTGTTTTTATACTGTTTTTTTATTTTTTATTTATTTACTTTTCTGCTCTTTTGCACACCAATATCTCTACCTGTACATGACCATCTGATCATTTATCACTCCAGTGTTAATCTGCAAAATTGTATTATTCGCCTACCTCCTCATGCCTTTTGCACACATTGTATATAGACTGCCCATTTTTTTTCTACTGTGTTATTGACTTGTTAATTGTTTACTCCATGTGTAACTCTGTGTTGTCTGTTCACACTGCTATGCTTTATCTTGGCCAGGTCGCAGTTGCAAATGAGAACTTGTTCTCAACTAGCCTACCTGGTTAAATAAAGGTGAAATAAAAAAAAAATGAAATAATTTTTTTTTTGTGTACAGGCTTCTTTCTTTCACTTTGTCAATTAGGTTAGTATTGTCAATTAGGTTAGTATTGTGGAATATTGTGGAGAAACTACAATGTTGTTGATCCATCCTCAGTTTTCTCCTATCACAGCCATTAAACCCTGTAACTGTTTTATAGTCACCACTGGCTTCACGGTGAAATCCCTGAGCAGTTTCCTTCCTCTCCAGCAACTGAGTTAGGTAGGACGCCTATATCTTTGTAGTGACTGGATGTATTGATACTACAGGAGGTTTGTGGCACCTTAATAGGTGGAATGTTATCAAATACATCAATCACATGGTTTCCATGTGTTAAATGCCATTCCATTTACTCCGTTCCAGCTATTATTATGAGCTGTCCTCCCCTCAGCAGCCTCCATGATGTATATACCATCCAAAGTGTACAGAGATGAAGTAGTCATGCTAAAATCATGTTCAATTCCATGCAACTTATTACGTGACTTGTTAAACAACTTTTTACTCCTGAAATTATTTAGACTTGTCATAACAAAGGGCTTGAATACTTAGTGATTCAAGACATTTCATCGTTTCATTTTTTTTATTAATTAGTAAATATTTTTACAAACATAATTCCAATTTGACATTATGGGGTATTATGAGGTGTGTAGGCCAGCGACCCAAAATCTCAATTTAATCCTTTATAGATTCAGGCTGTAAGACAACAAAATGTTGAAAAAGTCAAGGGGTAAGATTAATCAATACTAGTAAACAATTCTATCAAGAAAATAATTTCCTTGATTCAGTAAAACAGTTGAAATGAACTATTTTCAACTACTTACTACTGATGTTTTGAGTATAACGTTGGATGATCCCTTGGAAATGCTGTTGTGTATTTTTCTGCGGCTGAAAGATAATGATGTAGCACTTCGGGAGAAAGTAGCAGAAGAGGATGCTGTATGAACTGGAAAGCACTGACATTGCATTGAATAACTGTAAATATTTACCATGGTATAATATGCTTGCTGTACAGAAAGTGATCCATGTAAGTATAAGGAAAAGCAGGTACAAGGTGATTGCTTTGGACTCATTGTAGTTTTTGGGCAGGTCTTTCCCCATGTATGAGAAAATAAAGCAAAGACTTGCCAAGACTATAGTCAATAACAAGAACATGATCACTGTTCTTCTCATGGCACACTTCAGTATTATTTGATCTCTGTATGATGTCATGTCACTGACTGGTGTGGGAGGGCTGGCAGTGAACACTGTTGTAAGCAACAACAGCTGAAGAACAAAGACTATGGCTATGAGCCACCACTGTCCATTGTGCTTCACCCACCAGCTGTGAATCTTAGGGAACTTGGTGGCCATTTTGAAAATGCACACTATTTGAAAGGAGCGCACAGCGAAACAGCCTAAACAGACAGTATAGAACAACAAAAATAGAAAATACCTCAACACACAATTGGTCACTGTTGGTTTCCCAAAGAAAAAGAACACACTGATACTGCTTGCACTCAAGCAGCCCAGAAGAAGGAAACACATTGGCCCACCGGCAGACTTAACAACCGGCTTGTCATAGTTCAGTGCAAAAAGAATGACAATGGCTAGTGTTAGCGCTAACAGGACGCCTGTGGAAAACATGAGTGTGATGGCGATAGGGTCTGTGAAAAGTATATACTCCACTGAACGCTGTGTGCAAAAGGTGCTTCCTGGTTTGGACCACTCTGTCTTCCTACAGTCGATGCAGCTGTATGGGTCGTCTGTTTGGCAAGAAGACGATAGTCAATGATGAGCCAGGCACCATGCATGCATTATATCATCTCCAGTGGAAGAGCTCATGAGGACAGAATTAGTAGGTCTATGGTAACATTTGGACCAGGTGTGAAGTGTGTTTTCTAGTAGGAAGCAAAACACCAAAAACAAGCTGAAACAAAAATCTACATAAATAATGTCACATTCCTTTTCTTCTTACTTTAACCCCCACGGGTGTCAATGGACACCATAATCCAATAGGATTTCTCTCTTTATCCCTGGACCTCTTACCTGTGTAGTTGACATAAGTCATACCAGGGCAGACGTTACACTGGAAACAACATTGATGGAGTCCATCTATCTTCTTTGCAAATCCTTCTGAACATTCAGGGGAACAGCGTGCGACGGGCACCTTCAGAAAGACCAAAGGTTGCGATGAAATGGACTTGGTCATACATGTCAAATAGAAAAATATGATTCATTAATGATTTATGATTAATTAAAACCAGAAAAAATGACTTACTTGGTCAGCATACCAGTGAATTTGAGTGTTGTTGATAGAGAAGGGAACGTCAACTGTTGGATCAGTTTCATAAGAGCCAACTTTCTCGGCCTGGCCACTCTGGTTCCAGAAAACAATAGCATAAGAAGTAGATGTCGGGTCTCCATTGCTGTCAAACTCAATATGCCGGTTCAATATTGTGAAATTTGACCTCTTTAATTCTCGGAGAAGCTGAAATCAGACAAGAATGTAGTGTTGCAAGAGAATTTGTGGTGTGTAAACACTATAACAATGTTATAGGGATTATTCACTATTGATTCACACTTTCAAAGGTTCACACCTTTGTGTGGACATTTAAAGGTAGACTTAGCAATGACAACATCAGACACGTTGAGGTACGAATTTTGATTACTGCCGTCAACAAAATCTGGCACAATTGGCTTTTCCAAATGTGGAAATATAGGCATGCCCGAAGTGAGGCCACAAATTAGAGCACACAGGTAATGGCTGTCCTGGCAGGTTCAAATGTTGCTTCTATTGATGCTGTTGTCTGTAAGCGGGAAGTTGCCCTACTGTGTTTGATGATGTCATATTGCTAAATCTACCTTTAAAGACACACTCCAGCCTCCCCATCACCTCATTTGTCACAAGTGTAGCCTAGATGCATCCTTTCAATTTCAGCCACTCCCCGTGTATCAAATCGAGCACACAGCCATGCAATCGCCATAGACAAACATTGGCAGTAGAATGGCCCATACTGAAGGGCTCAGTGACTTACAACGTGGCACCATCACAAGATGCCTCCTTTCCAACAAGTCAGTTCGTAACACTTTCTGCCCTGATAGGCCTGCCCTAGTCAACTGTAAAGTGCTATTATTGTGATGCAGAAACGTCTAGGAGCAACAACAGCTCAGCCGCGAAGTGGTAGGCCACACAAGCTCACAGAACGGGACCACCGAGTGCTGAAGCGCATAGCTCGTCTGTCCTCGGTTGCGACACTTACTACCGAATCCCAAACTGTCTCTGGAAGCAATGTCAGCATAAGAACTGTCCTTCGGGAGCTTCATGAAATGGGTTTTGATGGACGAGCAGCCGCACACAAGCCTAAGATCACCATACGCAATGCCAAGCATCGGCTGGAGTGGTTTGAAGCTCACCGTCACTGGACTCTGGAGCAGTGGAATGTGTTCTCTGGAGTAATGAATCACACTTCAAAATCTGTCAGTCCGACTGACAAATCTGGGTTTGGTGGATGCCAGGAGAACGCTATCTGCCCTAATGTATCGTGCCAACTGCAAAGTTTGGTGGAGGAGGAATAATGGTCTGGGTCTGTTTTTCATGGTTCAGGCTAGGCCCTTTAGAACCAGTGAAAGAAAATCTTAACTCTACAGCATAATTCCCCTGTGCAAAAAGCGAGGTCCATACAGAAATGGTTTGTAACGAGATCGTGTGGAGGGACTTGACTGGCCTGCACAGAGCCCTGACCTCATCAAACACCTTTGGGATGAATTGGAGCGCCGACTGCGAGCCAGGCATAATCACCCAACACCAGTGTCCAACATCACTAATGCCCTTGTGGCTGAATGTAAGGAAGTGCCCGTAGCAATGTTCCAACATCTAGTGGAAAGCCTTCCCAGAAGACTGGAGGCTGTTATAGCAGCAAAGAGGGGACCAACTCCATATTAATGCCAATGATTTTGGAATGTTCAACGAGCAGGTGTCCACATACCTTTGGCCATGTAGTGTATATGCAAAGTTTCAAATGCTTACCATAAATGGATACACAGTTACATTGTCTCTGCATCCCTTAATGTCACATAGTAACAAATTATGTAACGCGTGGGCCATAGCATAAATGGCAGAGTAAGTTGCGAAAGAATATGATGGGTTTTCACCGATGATCTCTTCTGGGCTCACATCACTACAGAGGTCACAAGCTTGATTACATGTTTGTCTGGATGGTGTTTGTTCACAGGTTGAAGGCCTATTATTCCTTTGTGTTTGGGACAAATAGACAAAATCCTTAAACCCAGGTAATGGCATCACTGTCTCTGTTATTCCAATGATGGTGCCAATCGCCTTGATTCCACTCAATCTGGGGAGGTTCTTGTTCAAGGACCAACTGTCGCCTGCAATCCACACTTTGTTGTGTATGTTGTGCTTGATTGCTGATTTAATTAACGCAACAGCGCTGCTCTGCCCGGCAAAAACTATAATGACCTCTATGCTAAGACCCTCTAACTGTTGAAGTATTTCATAGTGATCAGACATTTCGTTGAGCTCTTTTGCATAAGCCAAGCAGATCTTCGTGTCTTTCAGCTTGCTTTTGAACAGCTGGAGGCCATTTTGGCTGTTCTCATCGCCGCTGCTGACAAATGCAACCCAGTTCCAATTAAAGTGCTGTATAATCAGAATGATCAGATGTATTAAGTCTTTGTTACTAGCTGTGGTTCGCAGGAATGAGGGATATTTCCACTTGTCGCTTAAAACAGAACTGGAGGACCCATAATTTACCTGTGAAGAAAAAGATGTCCATTTTAGACATACATAGACAAGAATAACCCAAATAGGGTGGTGACCTACCCAACCCTCCTCGTAGAGAGCTACTAGGAGTACAGAATTGTATTCCAGCCATGCTCTTAACACACCTGATTCAGTTAATCAAGCTCCTGATGTTAGAGAAGGGCTGGAATAAATACCTGCACACCCAGTAGCTCTCTGGGTGTACCCCAGCCTTAATACACTTGTTTTTAAAGTGATCAAAATGACCTAAAGTAAGTATGTATTACCATGGGAATTAGATTCATCGCAAACATGGGAGCAACAGTCATAGACTCCATGCTTCTAAATGGACCGGCCACAGCTATGACTTTGGACAGATACTCGTTGACGCACCTCAGAACTTGAATTGATCCATTTCTGGAGATCATATTTAAGATGGTCTGAAAGTTGAATTTGTCTGAGCAGTGGTCGAATATCTCATAACCGAGCGATACATTGGGCAGGATGAGGCTGGAGTTATTGATCTCTTGTACAGCGAACCTCATCACCTGAAACATCCGATAACTTGACAAGGTAAACGACTGTCTGTGGAAAGAGGAACAGTGTGTACACACAGCAAATTAGTAGATTTTTCCTGGTGTGACTACTGGCATATGCAATTTGAAGTGTTTAATCACTTCACATACTGTGATTTGTTTCACCTAATTTGTCAACTTTGTTAAAGGGGAAGTTTAGTATTTTACAACTTAAAGGAAAGATTCACCCATTTTTAATGTTATATATTGTTTTGTGCATGTCTGAGTGATGTTCTATCAATTCCCAGGGTCATTGCATGTTTTCATGTGTATCTGAGCTATTGCTTTTCAAGAAGGTATAAATACAGCCGGTATGACGAGTTTTGCATCACAACAGCCATTACAAACTTTAGCTAACTTTAGCCAACAGTTAAAAACAGTGGGAGTGATTGGGGCATGAGGCACATAGGGCAAGAATGTAATCAACTCAAGTATTTGGTTTAAGATGACTTTAAAATGTGATTTGGCCCTTCTTTTATCATGTGCCACATACCCCAGTCACTTGCCACATGCCCCAGTCACTTGCCACATGCCCCAGTCACTTGCCACATGCCCCAGTCACTTGCCACATGCCCCAGTCACATGCCACATGCCCCAATCACTTGCCACATGCCCCAGTCACTTGCCACATGCCCCAGTCACGTCACTTGCCACATGCCCCAATCACTTGCCACATGCCCCAATCACTTGCCACATGCCCCAGTCACTTGCCACATGCCCCAGTCACTTGCCACATGCCCTAGTCACTTGCCACATGCCCCAGTCACTTGCCACATGCCCCAGTCACTTGCCACATGCCCCAGTCACATGCCCCAGTCACTTGCCACATGCCCCAGTCACATGCCCCAATCACTTGCCACATGCCCCAGTCACTTGCCACATGCCCCAGTCACATGCCCCAGTCACTTGCCACATGCCCCAGTCATTGATTTTTAGCTGGCAGTAGTTAAAGTTAGCTGACGTTTGTGGTGGCTGTTTAAAGAAAACCATACCTCGGATTACAGTTTATCCTGACCAATAGACGACTTTCAAGGTGTTTAACCATCTAACATGAAGTTGTAAAAAACTCAACATTCCCTTTAAAGTGTCAATCTGCGATTGGTGCATCCAAAGTTTTACTTTTAAATGAATGATATATTCACATTCGTTCTTATATTCTTATAAATGACTTCATGAGCTTAGCTCAACAATCGTATAGTGATGGGTTGTGCACGAACTAACTGATCTTTTTGAATGGCTCTTTTGGGTGAACGTCGGGAACTGAATCACATCTGTAAAAAAAGCCGTTAATTTGTTTCCCTGATTTGCATTCTACTACCGCTTTCTGATCTCCAGATAACGATGATCTGTAGATAAGTTATAAAAACATTCTCTGAAGATTGTAATTCCTCACTGCAGGAACAATAGATAGTGAGGGGAGAGACATTTTCTGGTCCACCACACATTTTTGCAGTGCGTTCAGTTTTTAATCTTTTTTTGTTGTTGCAGGCCACAATAATTTGTTCAGGTAAAAGAAAACTCATTAAAACACAGATTACATTTAAAGAAAGTAACCTACCCAACCCTGCAGGCAGGTTTCTAGGCTTTATATAAGAGATTAGCAATTTTTTACATTGTTTTAGGTACATTTTTAAGCGCTAATGAGCGAAGAGCTGTTTGGGAGCCAAATTAATGTCTCTCTTAGCTGAACGAATCCAAATGTGCCGGTTTACTGAAAAGACTTGGAATGCTCATCACTACGTCGTACCCCATCAGAACCCAACATACACATTTGTTTTTACCCCAAAGTTAGTAAACTGCATTCGCAGTGGCTCTCCAGGACCAGAGATACGATTTCCCTGATGGTTGAAAGGTATGTTACAGCACTCACCGAGAGCAATCCACAATCACCGGTCGGTTGTAAACAACTGAGCTGTTGCGATGATGAATGTCGAAAAGGCCTCCCAATATGTATTCTCCATCTAGTTTAAACTCAGAGGCTGAGCAAGAATATGATTCAGCTAAGGCATGCTGAAAAGACCCCAGCATTACCAGCAAGGCCAGGAGATGTTTCATCGTTGCCTTCAGATGTAGTCAGTCTGAGAAGACAAGAGGGGCTGTGTCTACACCAAATGCTCAGGTACTGGTGAAGATGGCTCCCCCACTTTGCATAGGGATGATTTACATGCAATGATTTATATGCACCATTACATCAGGCAGTAGTTCCTCAGTCAGACTGGAAGCAAATGTGCAGCACTGAACAGGAAATCCATGACCCGTAGTGAAATAGAAATGTGCATTGAATTGCTGGTACTGGTTTAAAGGATGAATGGTGTGGTAAAGGAGTTGGCACCGAGAGCATTGATTGATTTCACTGTCCAACCCTACCCTGGTGGGTCAAATGTACCATGACTAGCTCCATCCTTTCTGCAAATGTAACATTTGCGCAATGATTAATGGACTTGTTTTCCAAACACAAGTTGTGTCAGTGTATAGATACACAATATACCTCATACAGTAATACACATGTAGCAATGTAATAGTTATTTCTAAAAAGCAGATATGGATGAACGTTGACAAAATGTCAGCGGTCCCAAAACATGAAGCAGAAACAGCCACCTCATTAGAAGGGACACAGTTTCTTTAATAGCAATTGGAGTGAAAAAAATACACTTAAAGTTATTAAAATCAAGTTTTGTTTATAATTGCAGCACAAGAAAAAACAAGAACATGCAATCTCTTTCTTGAGAAAGTGTTTATAAATCTAGAATCCAATTTTACCAGGTTTTGTTTTCATTCATTTTTTTTTTATGGCATATGATAAATTGAACACTTGGAAATAGTAGCCTATAATGTTCGAAGAAAAAATAACATGTTCAAAATAATCTCTAAACAAATGTTATCTTTGCCATATATATAAATCCACAAGACAACTCTTGGAAACATGATGTACTTTGACAGGGGGAAAAAAAGTCTGATCCTTCTTTACAGGGCTGATCAAAGGTTTTCCAAAATGTCTCTCTGGTTACCAAAAATACTACTGCACACTTTTCATTAGATACCCGACCGGCATAGTGATAAAAATGCCCAAAAATGTGAGGGGTGGGGGCCAAAAAGAAAAAAAGTGTTCACAACCCCCTTCATCCATTTGTTACATTAAAAGCTCTCAATCTCAATTTTCTTATGTTTCCTCTGCAAAAGAAGAGAGAGAGAAAATATTTTTGTTTGGAATGATTAGTAGATTACCACATATGTCTAAAGTAAAATACAGAATATGAGTTTATCAAGACTGCTATATTTGCATGGAATGGACCCCAGTTTCTAAACAGTTGGCCTCAGTGTAGAAGGTATTTCATTATTATTCTATAATAAAGTACATTTTAAAGTAACTGTCCAGAGAAAATCTAACTTTTCTGTTAACTCATACACAAATAATGTTGACGTCTCCTTCTATACCCATACACTTCAAAAACCACACCTCAAACTTGTGTCATACACACCTTTAAAAAAAAATACTAGCCATTTCCTCATGGAGGATGTTGTCATCCTCCTGAGGAGGAGCTGGCCAATCAGCGGTCTACTTGAATTCACATTTTTTATGACCAGTATACGCCCACACCATTCTGTTGGGATATGCCCACACCATTTCAACACAGAAAATGTACTGTTTTACATATTTAATAACCATTTTTTGGAAGGAAAACTATTTCACCCTTATTGTAATTAATTATAGGTCATATTTCATAGAAATCTGGAAACACTGGACAGTTACTTTAAGAAATCTAAACTCGAAAAATGAACTATTTTAAATTATATTCACAGGGGGGCGCATCGCAAAAATCTGAGGTTTAACTTGATTGGCTCGTCCATAGCTAGATGCCACCTCCATAAAGTACTCTCTATCATTTAGTTTCCAGGAGTGCTGAATGACACAGTATTATATTTATCTTCAACTGTACAAGCAAAGCGTCTTTTGACATGATGGGAAAGCAGATGGACTAAACACAAAAAGGGATTATATGGCTACATAGGGCAAAACAAGAACACATTTTAATAAAAATCAGCCACACTTAACTTGAACGAGGCATTCTTAAACCTCACTGTACATAATGTCTTAAAAAAAACATGACATGAAACATTTCATAATCCTCCATGATGGTTTATTCTCTGGAGAGTACACTAACTCAGTCTTGGCCATGCAGTGATTTGCACTCTTAGCTGACTTGTTATCTAGCCAACCTCCTATACATAAATCACTGCTTTTGCCATAAAGAGATGGTTGGATTATGGTTCTGAATAGTTACAGTATGATAGGTATTGTATGTAGTTAGTGAATCCTTGTTCAAGTGAAGCATAACCAGTCATTGAAAAGTAACTGCATTAAAATACAGTGGACAAATTTAGGTTGGGGGGTTCAAGCCGGCACAAAAATACACTTGATCTCAGAGACACATCATTCATCAATTTAAATATTTCATATTTACTTCAATTTCAAAATGTTACATCTTATCGTTATTTCAATCTAAACCTAAAGACTTCCCATAATTACACGTTATAAACGAGTAGGTACCAAGTCTTCAATCAAAAGTAGTTACTTTGCTTGGAGACAGAGCAGTGCACAGCAGTTGAAAAGGGATAGTCGTTAAGAATCCACAACTGAAATTTCTACTGAAATTCATCCAGTGCCGCCCCCTCTAGCAGAGTTTATACTTACCCCATGGGGTTACAAGGCAAAGGGCGACACTGCGTTTCATCCACTGACTTAAGACAATGTTATCCCGCGGCTGCAAGATGGCTCACTGACTCATATCCCCATAATAACCAAAGGCAGAGTTTTCTTGTGACTACAGCAATCCTCAGCACTAATAACATCCATCACTGTCACCATTTTGGATCAAAACTCTTTTCCCATTTCTCTTTTTTTTTTTTCAATCCCCTCACAGACAATCATTGACCCCTGTTCCCCACCATATACTCTTTTTCCACAACTTTTAATTTTCAAAATGGGGGAAGGGGGGTGGGGAGGTTATTTTAACTAGCAAAAGGTTTCCCTGTGTCTTCCTTGCCTCTGTAAGTCCTCTTCCCGTGCGTGAAGGGTAGGTATCTATACTTGACCATATGCTGGAAGTAGGAGAAAAGACTGAGTTAGCCACATTGTAATTCAAAGAAAGTAATAGTGAAAGTCACAGCACAGTTCACATTTTACTGCTTTAAAAATGAAAATGTATTACATTTAAAAACAAATCCTACACATGTACACAACCTACACATTCTGAAAGTGAAAGAAAAATTTAAGAAAATATTCCAAATTAATACATAAAAAAAAAAAAAAGATGTCTTGATTGTGTAGGTCTTCACACCCCAGAGTGAAGACTCGGTGGAATACATATTTTGCAGCCATTACAGCTGTGAATCATGTTGAATAAGATTTTACCAACTTTGCACAATTCGTAGGGCAACTGACTGTACAAAACATTAGGAACACCTGCTCTTTCCATGACCAGGTGAAAGCTATGAACCCTTATTGATGTCACTTGTTATATCCAAATCAGTATAGATGAAGAGAATGAGACAGGTTAAAGAAGGATGTTTCAAGCCTTGAGACAAATGAGACATGGATTGTATATGGCGCTGACGGACAGGGCTGCCATGCTTCTAGCTTCTAGTGAACTTTTAGTCTGACTCAGGAGGTGCGCACACCACCCACCGCTTCCGAGTATATTACTTGCTAATGTTCAGTCTCTGGATAAAGTTGATGAGCTAAGGGCGAGCATTTCCTTCCAGAGAGACATCAGGGATTGTAACATACTCAGTTCCATGGAAACATGGCTCTCTTGGGATATACTGTCTGAGTCCATTGAGCCAGCTGGGTTCTCAGTTCATCGGGCAGACAGGAATAAATATCTCTCCGGGAAGAAGAAGGGTGAGGGTGTATGATTAACTACTCATGGTGTGATTGTGATAACATACAGGAACTCAAGTCCTTTTGTTCACCCAACCTAGAATACCTCACAATAAAATGCAGACCGTATTACCTCCCAAGAGAATTCTCTTCGGTGGTAGTCACCGCTGTGTATAATCCCCCTCAAGCCGATACCACGACGGCCCTCAAAGAACTTCACTGGACTTTATGCAAACTGGAAACCACATATCCTAAGGCTGCATTTATTGTAGCTGGGGATTTTAACAAAGCAAATTTTAGGAAAATATTACTGAAGTTCTATCAACACATTGACTGTAGTACTCGCGCTGATAAAAAAACAAACACACTTGGACCACTGCTACTCCAACTTCCGGGATGCCTACAAGGCCCTCCCCCGCCCTCCCTTTGGAAAATGTGATCACGAATCCATTTTGCTCCTCACTTCCGAAAGGCAGAAACTCAAAACAGGGAGCACCCATGCTAAGGACTGTTCAACGCTGGTCGGACCAATTGGAATCCACGCTTCAAGATTGTTTTGATCACGCAGACAGCGAAATGTTCCAGGTAGCCTCTGAGAACAACAGACGAATACATGAATATGGTGACTGAGTTTATCAGGAAGTGTATAGCAGATATTGTACCCACTGTGACTATTAAAACCTACCCTAACCAGAAACCGTGCATAGATGGCAGCATTCGCGTAAAACTGAAAGCGCGAACCATCGCATTTAACCATGTCAAGATGACTGGGAATATAGCCGAATACCAATAGTGTAGTTATTCCCTCCGTAAGGCAATCAAACAGGCAAAAGGTCAGTATAGACAAAGTGGAGTCACAATTCAAAGGCTCAGACACGAGAAGTATGTGGCAGGGTCTACGGTCAATCACAGATTACAAAGGGAAAACCAGCCACGTCCCGGACACTGACGTCTTGCTTCCGGACAAGCTAAAACACCTTCTTCGCCCGCTTTGAGGATAACACAGTGCCAACGCAGCCCGCTACCAAGGATGGTGGGCTCTCCTTCTCTGTGGCTGACATGAGAAACACATTTAAGCGTGTTAACCCGCGTAAGGCTGCCGGCCAAGACGGCATCCCTAGCCGCGTCCTCAGAGCATGCGCAGACCAGCTGGCTGGAGTGTTTACGGACATATTCAATCTCTCCATATCACAGTCTGTTGTCCCCACATGCTTCAACACGTCCAACATTGTTCATGTACCCAAGAAAGCAAAAGGTAAGTGAACTAAACGACTAATCGCCCCGTAGCACTCACTTCTGTCATCATGAAGTGCTTTGAGACTAGTCAAGGATCATATCACCTCTACCTTACCTGACACCCTAGACCCACTTCAATTTGCTTACCGACCCATTAGAGTCACAGACGATGCAATCGCCATCACAATGCACAATCCCATCTGGAGAAGAGGAATACCTAGGTTTTCTGTGGGAGTATCAATGTAGTTTGTGTGAGTGAGTGTGTATATACAGTCTAGTAAGTGTGCGTAGAGTCAGTGCAGGACAGAGTAAGTATAGATAGTTTGGGTCCCATTAATTGTCTATTTAGCAGTCTTATGGCTGTGGGGGTAGAAGCTGTCTGGGGGCAAGCACACTTGTAGATGTTTTGATTGGAACACAACCCTGGATCCCCAATATCACACAATTACTGTTCACGCAATCCAAAAACGGTCCATTATACAGTAAATAGCAATCTGGGTCAGATGAGCATCATTTGAAAGCTTGCTCTATTGCCAACATGACTAGCTAAGTTACAAAATACGATACTACAGTGTTAGCCGCTCACAATTCAATTCAGAGAAACAGATTGTCATTTTGGAGCGTGTAGAAAGGAGTCATGAGTGCATTCAGGTGCGTGTGCACGGCAAGTTAGACACAATAGACAAACATGGGCTCATTCTGTCCAAAACAACCCACGGTATGATGCCATGTCATCTTGTAACTGTACATCCAACATAGTGATCATAAACGTTGGCACTGTATATGACATGAGTTTTATGCTATGGAAATGTGAAGTGCACATTTGGACTCACAGGTGTTTGGCTTGCTTGTATGACATAAAAGCGGTATTTATTATCATCCTCAACGTCTCATCTTTCAAAATACATAGCCCTCTTCATTTACAGAATTTCCGTAAAAACATTAGCAAAAGTTGCCCAATTAGCGGAAGGGATGGGGGCAACGTCTTGTTGCACGAGGTGCTCAAATTCAGAACATCTGCCAGTCAAAACCCATACAGAGCTGTGTAGCAGAGACCCTGAGCTCTGACATCATGTAAAGCTTTTTACTGTACAACCACTGCGTACCAATTTAGCTGTTTATCAGTACCTAAATCTGCCACTTTCAACCCATTTACGGGTATGAATGTAAAAGGGATACACAAGAAGTTGTTAAATGTTGCCCTAAGAGTTGTACAAAGTTGGTTGGGGTGTGTGAAGACAAAAGCAATAAAGACATCTTCGTTTAATTTTTGTAAATAAATCAATTGGGAAAATGTTCTATAATTTTCTTCATTTAAAAAAAGAAAAGTAGAGTTGGTTGTGTAGATCGGTAGGAAAAAGAATAAACGTATTCCCTTTTTAGAATGAATTTCAAGGCAGCAAAATGTGATGACTGTGCAAGGGGTGTAGACTTTCACTAGCGACTGTATATCTAGCTATGACGCATCTGATACGACTATCATGCAGTCAGTAGCAGTGTCACTGGGGTTCCCATACCTTGATCTGCCTCTTCATGGTGATGCAGAAAAGCATGATGAAGTACATTACGAGTATGGGCCAGAACACAGGCACATTGAAGGCTTCGAAGAATGTGCAAATCATGGCAATGACGATGCCTTTTGTTGCCGAATGCCTGCAGACAAAAAAAGGAACCGACATAAAACATACAATAAGGATGTGTAGTAGTTGGGGAAATAATTGTAGTTGGAATTTCACACTCATGGCCATAAACAGTTGTCAAAAAAAAAAAAACAGGACCCATATTCACAAAGCGTCACAGATGATCTAGGATCAGGTCCCGTCGATGCATATAATTATGATCTAAAATGCAAAACTGGATCAGCTCTCGTAGTCTGAGACTCTTTGTGAATACGAGCCCAGAAGGATACCACAAAGCTAACCACCAGAGTTTTCTGTTTCCGATCATCATAGGTATGGACAACAACATATCAGTCAGTGACACCAAGTCAAGGGGTCTGAAGACAGTATTCAGACCCCTTCACTATTTCCACATTTTGTTACGTTACAACCTTATTCTAAAATGTATTAAATTGTCCCCCCCCCCCCCACCTCATCAATCTACACACAATATCCCATACTGACAAAGCAAAAACTGTATTTTTTTCTTTCGCTAAGTAAAATAAACTGGAATATCACATTTACATAAGTATTCAGACCATACTCTTTGTTGAAGCCCCTTTGGCAGCGATTACAGCATTGAGTCTTCTTGGGCATGATGCTACAAGCTTGATACACCTCTATTTGAGCAGTTTCTCCCATTTTTCTATGCAGATCCTCTCAAGCTCTGTCAGGTTGGATGGGGAGTGTTGCTGCACAGCTATTATCAGGTCTCTCCAGAGATGTTCAATCGGGTTCAAATCCGGGCTCAAGGACATTCAGAGACTTGTCCCACTGCTGCGTTGTCTTGGCTGTGTGCTTAGAGGACGTTGTCCTGTTGGAAGGCGAACCTTCGCCCCAGTCCGAGGTCCTGAGCGCTATGGAGCAGGTTTTCATCAAGGATCTCTCTGTACTTTGCTCCGTTCATCTTTGCCTCGATAGTGACTAGTCTCCCACTGACTGCCGCTGAAAAACATCCCCACAGCATGATCCTGCCACCACCATGTTTCACCGTAGGGATGGTGCCAGGTTTCCTCCAGACGTGACGCTTGACATTTCATTCCAAATAGTTAAATCTTGTTTCTCATGGTTTGAGTCTTAAAGTTCCTTTTGGCAAACTCCAAGCGGGCTTTCATGTGCCTTTTACTGAGGAGTGACTTCCGTCTGGCCACTCTACCATAAAGGCCTGATTGCTGGAGTGCTGCAGAAATGATTGTGATCTGCCTCACTCCAACAAGAACAACCATTTCTACTGCACTCCAACAACCAGGCTTTTATGGTAGCGTGGCCAGACGAAGCCACTCCTCCATAAAAGGCAAGACAGCCCGCTTGGAGTTTCTCCCATCTCCACAGAGAGAGCTCTGTCAGTGACCATCGGGTTCTTGGTCACCTCCCTGACCAAGGCCCTTCTCCCCGACTGCTCAGTTTGGCCGGACGGCCAGATCTAGGCCGCCCGGTCTAGATCTGATCTTCATCCAAGTCACAACAACAAACACAGTCTGCTTCAACTAATAAATAATTATACATTTTCATGTCTTTATTGAACACACCATTTAGACATTCAAAAAAGTATGTGAACCCTTGGATTTAATAACTGGTTGATCCTCCTTTGGCAGCAATACCCTCAACCAAAAGTTTTCTGTAGTTGCAGATCAGACCTGCACAACGATCAGGATACATTTTTGACTATTCCTCTTTACAAAACTGTTTCAGTTCAGGAATATTCTTGGGATGTCTGGTGTGAACTGCTATCTTCAGGTCATGCCACAGCATCTCAATCGGGTTGAGGTCAGGACTCTGACAGGGCCACTCCAGAAGGCGTATTTTCGTCTGTGGAAGCCATACTATTGTTGATTTACTTCTGTTTTGGATTTACTTCTGTGTTTTGGGTCGATGTCCTGTTGCACCATCGAACTTCAAATTGAGCTTCAATTGGCAGACAGATAGCCTTACATTATCCAGCAAAATGTACATTGGCAGGACGGCCACTCCTAGAGAGATTAGCAACCGTGCTTAACTTTCTTCATTTATAGACAATTTGTCTTACCGTGAACATCAAGGCTTTTAGAGATACTTTTGTAACCCTTTCCAGCTTTATGTAAGTCAACCATTCTTAATCTTAGGTCTTATGAGATCTCTTTTGATCGAGGCATGGTTCACATTAGGCAATGCTTCCTGTGAATAGCAAACTCAAATTTTGTGTTTTTTTTTTTTTACAAGGCAGGACAGCTCTAACCAACATCTCCAATCTTTTCTCATTGATTGGACTCCAGGTTAGCAGACCCCAATTAGCTTTTGGGGTTCACAAACTTTTTCCCCAACCTACACTGTCAATGTTTAAATTATGTATTCAATATAGACAAGAAAAATACAATAATGTGTGTGTTATTAGTTTAAGCACACTGTGTGTCTATTGTTGTGACTTAGATGATCAGATCAAATTTGGACCAATTTATGCAGAAATCCAGGTAATTCCAAAGTTTTCACATACTTTTTCTTGCCACTGTATGTAAATAAGGTGTTTTATTTTTAATACATTTGCAAAAATGTCTAAACCTGTTTTCGCTTTGTCATGACGGGGTGTGTAGATTGCTGAGTATTTCTTTTTATTTAATCCATTTTAGAATGAGGCTGTAACGTAACGAAAAGGGGTCTGAATACTTTGAAGGCACTGTATGCTATATCCACATATAGCCTTGATAGTAAGGAGAGTATGTACAACAAAGCTTTCCAGTAAAAGTCTATATAGCCATCCTAGTGCAGCATCCTTCAGGAAGTATACTTTCACAAGCCAAGAACATCTTCACATTGGAGGGTGAGCGAGCTACTTGGTGAACAGAATAAAAGGAGTGATACTTTGCAAGGGCAGTGTGCAGGAGCTTATTTTCTGTGAACCAGGCTATAGCTGGACATAGGACACAACACACATACATGGTCAGACAGTATTGTACATGTCACAGTGTACTATGTGAATATGCGTGTTCTCACTTTATTGTAATGTATTATAGTGCATTGATTTTGTGCATTATGATGTGTTGCTGACCCCACAAAATTAACTTCCATGCAAATGTTCCCCCCCAAAAAACATATTGTAACCATTGGTGAATGATTGATGAAAGAATATTCAAACAGGAGACTGTGGTAGGATGTTAGGACAAGGGAGCACAAATGATGCATGCACAAGACTGTGGCTCAACCCAGTTCAGTGAAAGGCCAGGCTGGGTAGATGACGGTGATTGGGGGCTCTCACCAGAATTTGAATTCGGGCAACCTCCTGATGAATGGGCGGAACTCCTCGTTCTGCTTGGTGGGGAGCGCCGGGCCCTCATCTATAGGTGAGTGGAGGAGGAGCGAGGTTACAACAAGGATCAGTGGTCACGTTCCGAGCCAAATCAAATGGATTCAAAACAAGAACAGTGACTACAGATTTAGAAAACTGATCCCAACGGCGTCCCAATAAGAATACTGGGGTAAAAACTTTGCATTCTGTTTTAAATACCAAAATGTCACTAAAAAGGTGTTAAAATAGTATTTACATAGCAACCAAAGAGCTTTCAAAGAGAACCCTTTCTTTGTTACTCTCACCACACTGGAAGCAAAAGAGCTCTCCGATAACTTGTTTCTCTAGTGTAGAGTGCTTCTAAAAACTGGTATGAGATGATGCCCCCCCCAATTCAGTCCAAATCCTTTCAGTAAAGAAATTCACACCTTGCAGCAGCAATGTCAGTAATTAACACACATCAAATAGACCCCACTTAACCAGTGCATCCCCCATTTTAAATTAGTAGGCGTGACAAAGGGTTTAATGCATTCAGTTGTACAACTGACTTGGTGTCCCCCTTTCACTTTCCCAAGGGCAAGGTAAACCAACCAATCGTTATCCACAATACTACATGTAAGTACACCGAACTGTACTAAACATGCACCTCTTTCTGAATTTTGGGATCTAATTTTGTAGTTTGCCATTGGGCTATAGGCTGTTTTTCGAAATAATGGGTAATTTGGTAATTATGTTTTATATAGTCTTTGTCTAGTCATTAACAAGGATGAATTATCCAGACTGCAAATAAAAATGTAATTGCATTGAACTAAACCGTATAGTATTGAGTCTTCCCAAACTATAAGGTATCTTTTTTTAATTGTATACCCCAGTGTATTAAGATGAGATATCGAGTTGGCTTGAAAGCCAAAGATGCACCCCTAGTAAAAGCTTTTTTTAAAACAAACTCTCTAGCCGCACCATGGAGTCTGAGCACCAAGATATTTTTGATTGTGTCTTAGTGAAGAGTGAGCACTAGAAGGCACTCCTAGACATGGTTTTATGGAGGAAAAGTAAACATCTTGAACATGACCGCAGCCAAAGGAATGTGGCGTGGTTCAGTGAACTCGAACTTGCCTTCGTCAAGCATTGATGGATCCACTTTTGGTGATAGAAAAGCGATGAACAGGTTAAGATGATAGATTCCCAGAGCATATGTTACAATATACCAACCCTGGAGGGAGCAGAGAAAACCTCATATTAGTGTTGATTTGAATGTCATGCATTCCCACCTGCAAACTGTAAATTAAATAAGCGTAAAAATGTATATTCCGTAATTCAATTTGCAAATGCATCACTGACTGAGGTGAAAATATCTGGAGCAATACTAGTCTAAAAGAAAACAGTACACCTTCACACAGTTAGATGCCCCCAAAATGTCTTCATTTAACGTTATCATAGTATAACAGAATTCAAATCTGACAAGCCATTTATAGGCTCTTCCAAACATGCTCTCTTGCCTGAGGCATGCCAACATCTTGGCAGATTTTACTTTGACTGTTTACGCCTGTAAGGAGAAAGTTGTGCCACTGTGTCTGATGAAGTGTCACATTGCCACGGCCACCTTTAAAGAAGTTAGGTGCGTATTCAGTAGGGCACAATGTTGTGGAACGTTCCGATATAAATATAGTGTGCAGAACAGACGTGCCTTTTTGACATATGGAGGAAGGAATTATATCAGCTTTGCTCATGGCATTTCTATGTGGAGTGTTCTATTGCACTCTCCTGAATAGGGCTCAGGATAAGCCCTGAGTGTGGTGTGTGGCTCTACCTGTAATATGTACACTCTGATCATGTAGATGGCCGTTAGAGAAAGAGTGACTCCCCATCGCCCTATGGAGAACGGCGTTGACTTGTCTAGCCATGACTGATAGATCTGGAAAAGACACCAACCAGAGACACAGCGCACAACCATTACCAGGAGAACAACTGTAACCATTAGATAAAGCACTGTTTTAACATCGTCTTATCTGAAGTGGAAATTCTAGTCTTTCTGTGGCACCATCGTGACAGTGGGTCCAATGTTTATCTTCATCAATACAGTGGTGCAGAGTTCTATTTGGTTTAGCCTATTTCGCTTTCCTCTTGACGAGACCAACTAAAGGCCCCGGCAGCAGTACCTGTCCAACCCGTGTGAAGAAGCTGCCAATTGTGGATGGTTTCCCATGGATCGATTCACCAACACTGTCCCCTTCTGACATTATGTCTATGGAAGGAGAGAAAATAGTTGTTAACAGGTATTCCTTGAACAGACTTCACCACCCAGGGCTCTACAGTGCGACCATTTTACTTGAATATGCACCTAAATATTTTGCTGTGCGACCTAGATTTTTTATTTTATTTAGGAGCACCAGAGCTCCTAGAAAAGAAATTAGCCCAGATGATAATTGTTGCAATGATTACTTCATTGTACCGCAGCCCGAGTGCCATGGAGAATACACAAGAGCAGATACACCACCATGCTTGCGCCATTACTAAAAAAAAAAGGCTTCTTAATGAAAAATATTTGAAGTGTGCTCTTCAATTTACACGTACTCCTTGTAAAAAATGTTTTTAAGTCAGCGTAGAGCCCTGCTAACTCAGACTTTGTGTTTGAAAAATCTTGCCTGGCGGTGCTTGATAAAGCTAGTTTAGTTGTTCCATTTGCTGCAAGTAAATAATGTGTGGGAAGATGAGACTGGGGATATTATGCCTATAACTCAAAGAAATGTGTCAAATAGTAATGAACACCAATATCATCCTTACATGTAGGCTTCAGTAGTCGTTTAATATATAGCTAGCTAGTTTATTTCTTCAGTTGCAGTCCTCTTCTACATTACCGGTAATAACATGGCAACAATACACAGAGCGACAACGAAGCTACATCAACATTAGCCCAACCGGCCACCAGATTGCATTTTTATTCCTTTTACGTAGTTTGTCACCTGCGTCCGACTTGAATGTGCCCAGCCGGCTATACACTCGTGTCCTCCAGTGACTGTCTCGTACATAAAAAATGTCCTTCATTCAGGCAGCAACGGCATCGGTTTCCTCCTTAAAAGGAACGTTCCGGACATTTTTGGCCTAAAAATCATCGTCCAGATCACGTTACAAACATGCAGGAATGTGAAAACTACTTCCAAATGTGTTCTGTAGATCAAAAGCTAGGTATCGTTAGTTCATCATACCCTGATGAAGACAGCTTGGCTGTCGAAACGTTGGTATTAAATTTTTACATCTGAGCTCCTAGAGTGTGCGACTCTCTTTTATTTTCAAGTTTCTACTCTGCTAGCCAGCACCTCGTCTTAATAGGTGTGCGTTTCTTTTTCTTCTAGATCGTTTTATTTTCAGGTATCGTTAGTTACCAGATTTTATGCATTTGGGGGGTAATCGTGTTATTTCAAAACTACAACAAGGTTTAGGGAGTGAGGTTGATTTCCTGATCTCGACTTGTCCCACTCCCGAATGCTGGGAATCGGAAAACGTGGGCTTTCTTAGTTTAACAGCCTTGAGACAGTACTCCCGAAAATAAACTGGAGAAGAAAGCCTGAACCAGCGGGGCCAAGAGGACAGATAACAGAGCAAGTGTTTTGCTCCAGCTATTGTTTTTATATCTGCATAATTTCATAACATTAGTGCTGATGTGTGCATTGTGGTTGTGTAGCATTAGTTTGGCTATCGTTACTAGATCGAGTTCTGCCTGGTTTGTTTATACATCCAGAGCTAGCACATTGACATAGCCTTGTTTCTAAAGTACAACCATTGCAACACTGACTTGAATTGTTTTATATTTGGCTGCTGAATGTGCTCCCACCATAATATCTATAACAGCTATATGAATGAGTCTCCTGTAGCTTGCTATGGTAATCTCTCGACATCTTGTTTATATTGGCGTCGTCATAGTAGACTAAGCAATATGGCCCCCCCAATATACCACGGCTAAAGGCTGTTCTTATGCACGACGCAACGCACCTGGATACACCCCTATTGGCCATATATCACAAACCCCTGAGGTGCCTTATTGCTATTATAAACTGGTTACCAACCTAATTGGAGCAGTAAAAATAAACGTTTTGTCATAACCGTGGTATACGGTCTGATACCACGGCTGTCAGCCAATCAGCATTCAGGGCTCGAACCACCCAGTTTATAATTAACGTTAGATCACTTTACCATCGTATTGGCTACATTTACCAGTGCTGTTTACAAATGTTGGAGTACAGTCTACCCTAACAACAAATCTGATTATTCCTTTTTTTCTTTCAGAAAATATCACATGCCTACCGTTTTTTTCCTTTCTTCCTGGAATGGGTGCAACGGAAAAACAACAGACTGGTTTTGCCTGCCTGTGTGGTTGGGAGGATTCGTGATCTCCTGATGGGAAGTAAAGAGGCTTCGTCGAGGTTGATGATGTGCTGGAGGAATTGTAATAGCGTGCAATAAAATCTGGAAACGGCATGAATTCTTTGTCTTTATTTGATTGGTTGTATCACTATCAGATCAGTACATCTTGAGTAAAACGAGTAGCCTCAATAAGGAATCACTTAGCTACTTATTTACTTTAGTTGTACTATAAACCCCCTTTGTTTTGTGTATACACTATTGATTTACCAGAAGTTGGTGGAGATATCAGTATCAGGGTTGGGCAATATTTTTGTCTGGCCTCATATGCATTAAGCATTTCTGTCATATAATGCTTTGCTTAACTGTAAGGTTTGTTCAAATTTCTCATGAGACTTTTCCCATCTTGCTATTGTTTGTTCTTGCTCTCTCAAGATTACCTTTGGCCTACCATATTTGTAGGTTATTCAAAAACAACGTAAAACTTTGAGATAGCCTAGAACTCCATTAAATAAATTCCTTGTTTGATCATGAAATAGCACGGTGGGAGAAATCATCCACTATTGGAGAAAGATATATATTTTTTAAATAATTAAATTGACCGGACATTTAGCACTGCTTTGGTGAAACTTAGCCATGTCTACATTGTGCTCTTGCATACTGTAAATATAACATTAATTGGAATGGGCTATAGCAAATCAGAATATAAAAAATTGACTCGGAATGACACCCATGCGCTGTCCTGCTGTGCACTGCCTGACTCCACTCTACTCTTTACTGCTTGAGGCCAGTCACGCTGGAATAGGTTAGGTATCGTCTGTCACATCACGATGTCGTCACTAGACGATGACTGTCAATCATCCTTGATAGACGATACTATTGTAATATCGACCAACCCTAAATCATTATTGCTCATAATATAGATGTTCAATAATACAGCTCATATTCACACAGCGGATATGCCTAGTACAGCCATTAAAGCTTGTTTGGATTGATTTGTTTATAGAGAATAATATACACATTTAATTTACAATAACATGGGCAATGATGTTTTAATTTGAGAACCTTGTCTTGTGCTTCTTAATGACATCCTGTTTTGCTGGCTTTGTTGCTTGGGCAATGTTCTTTGGAATGGCAGGGGTATGCCTGTGTTGAATTTAGAGTTGGACAAAATACGTTGTCCTGTTAAATCACCACCCATCAATTTGGCCTGCCTAACCCTCTCGTTGTCCTCTGGTGTGAAATGCTTGCTACATACTAGAGGTCGACCGATTATGATTTTTCAACGCCGATACCGATTATTGGAGGACCAAAAAAAGCTGGCCAATTTTTATTTATTTATTTATTTGTAATAATGACAATTACAACAATACTGAATGAACACTTATGTTAACTTAATATAATACATCAATAAAATCAATTTAGCCTCAAATAAATAATGAAACATGTTCAATTTGGTTTAAATAATGCAAAAACAAAGTGTTGGAGAAGTAAAAGTGCAATATGTGCCATGTAATAAAGCTAACGTTTAAGTTCCTTGCTCAGAACATGAGAACATATGAAAGCTGGTGGTTCCTTTTAACATGAGTCTTCAATAATCCCAGGTAAGAAGTTTTAGGTTGTAGTTATTATAGGAATTATAGGACTATTTCTCTCTATACCATTTGTATTTCATATACCTTTGACTATTGGATGTTCGTTCTTATAGGCACTTTAGTATTGCCAGTGTAACAGTATAGCTTCCGTCCCTCTCCTCGCTCCTACCTGGGCTTGAACCAGGAACACATCGATAACAGCCACCCATGCAGAGCAAGGGGAGCAACCACTCCAAGTCTCAGAGCGAGTGACATTTGAAACACTATTAGCATGCACCCCGCTAACTAGCTAGCCATTTCACATCGGTTACACCAGCCTAATCTCGGGAATTGATAAGCTTGAAGTCATAAACAGCGCAATGCTTGAAGCATTGCGAAGAGCTGCTGTCAACCGCACGAAAGTGCTGTTTGAATGAATGCTTACGAGCCTGCTGGTGCCTACCACTGCTCAGTCAGACTGCTCTATCAAATCATAGACTTAGTTATAACAGAATAACACACAGAAATACGAGCCTTAGGTCATTAATATGGTCGAATCCGGAAACTATCATCTCGAAAACAAGACGTTTATTCTTTCAGTGAAATACGGAACCGTTCCGTATTTTATCTAAGGTGTGGCATCCATAAGTCTAAATATTCCTGTTACATTGCACAACCTTCAATGTTATGTCATAATTACGTACAATTCTGGCAAATTAGGCAGCCCAAACTGTTGCATATACACTGACTCTGCGTGCAATGAACGCAAGAGAAGTGACACAATTTCACCTGGTTAATATTGCCTGCTAACCTGGCTTTCTTTTAGCTAAATATGCAGGTTTAAAGATATATACTTATGTGTATTGATTTTAAGAAAGGCATTGATGTTTATGGTTAGGTACACATTGGAGCAACGACAGTCCTTTTTCGCAAATACGCACCGCATCGATTATATGCAGCGCAGGACACGCTAGATAAACTAGTAATATCAACCATGTGTAGTTAACTAGTGATTATGATTGATTGATTGTTTTTTATAAGATAAGTTTAATGCTAGCTAGCAACTTACCTTGGTTTACTGCATTAGCGTTACAGGCATGCTCTTCGTGGAATGCAATGAGAGGCAGGTGGTTAGAGCGTTGGACTAGTTAACTGTAAGGTTGCAAGATTGAATCCCCGAGCTGAGAAAGTAAAAATCTGTCGTTCTGTCCCTGAACAAGGCAGTTAACCCACCGTTCCTAGGCTGTCATTGAAAATAAGAATATTTTCTTAACTGAATTGCCTAGTTAATAAAGATTAAATAAAGGTGTAAAACAAATATATATATATATATTTTTTTAATCGGCATCCAAAAAATATTTCTGATTGTTATGAAGTCTTGAAATCGGCCCTAATGAATCGACCATTCCGATTAATCGGTCGACCTCTACTACATACACAGACCTTCCGGTAATTGTCCTGCGGTGGTTTTACATCGTATTGTCGTAGAATTATTCTAATCACAAGGAGAGACTTTTAGATTTCTTCAAAACAATCAAACTTTATTATTTAATTACTGGAGTAATGGAGCTTGTCAACGTAGGGTATTCGTTGAGAGCCCAACCAGCAGGACTACGCCACAGCATTTTATAGCAAAGTCCATCCTCCTGGATATTCATGACAATTCACAGATGAGAGAATTTACACAAAAGGTACATTTTGCGCTCATGCAAAATAATTCAAGATTTACATGGCACCAAATATCTGTCTCTAGTTAATTTACTGCTTGCTTATACAGAAATACTAATGCAGCAGACATAAGGTCCTTAAATAAACTGGAGATTGTGCCTGTCTGTCGGTGCCAGGGAGACCCACAGACACTAATCATGGAATTTTGTCTTATCACCAAGCCATCGTAAATCTACTGTCAATGTTAAATCTTAGAGGCTTCTCTCTCTCCCCCCACACAGACACATGAGAGTTCGAAGAACTCTATTCTGTTGCCTCTAAGAAAAACAGACAGTGTGAGCACTAGTATAGGCTTACATTCTAATATAAAGGTAATGTGATTAACATAATGTAGTAATTGTACGATAGTATTTTGAGTTTTGAATAGGCGCCAACCACTGCTTGCATCTTTCCAAATGATGGAAACCCTGTTACATTTTGGATTCTTGAAATTACCACAGCCGAACACTTCTGAGTGAGCCTGACTGTCCAGTTGGCTACATTAGTTTTTGTTATCCGTAAAGAAATGTATTCTTAAAATAACAATGCTTGGTAGTTGTTCTAACTACCAAGCATTGTTATTTTAAGAATACATTTCTTTACGGATAACAAAAACTAATGTAGCCAACTGGACAGTCAAGCTCGCTCAGAAGTTGACTTGAGACGCTACTGACAAGTATATCACATAACCACGCCAATCTCGCGAAGACGTTCTCCAAAAGTCAAACGTTGAAGTTGCTCCAAAATGTAAGTGTTTGTTGTTCCTGCTGCTATATATCGTTTAATTTCTTCAAATGTCAAATTTTAAGTTAACATGTTTGGGATAGGGTTAAAAGATTACATTTAGGCACCCATTCCAAATGGTTTGGTTTGGGATAGGGTTCACCCCCCCAAATGGTTTGGGATAGGGTTCACCCCCCCAAATGGTTTGGGATAGGATAGGGTTCACCCCCCCAAAAAAACAGTGTCCATGACTGGCTTCGAACACGCAACCTTCTGATCTAGAGTGCAATGAAAAACCAGTGTCCATGACTCCAACCTCATGAAAGTGACAAACTGGCATGTTTTCATTTTCCTCAAAATGTGTGGTGATTGGGGATTTCTATTTCTAGAAGCAGTTTATGCCCATCTAGGGCAAGTGAACTGAGCAGTCGCACAAGTTGAACCTGCTCTGAGGTTTCCACATTGGGAAGGTGATTAAAAAAATGTATGGCAGTCGGGCAAGTTGAACATGCTCAACATAACCGAGTTACAGATCTGTCACTGATTGAAAGCAAGTCTAAGAAGCCATAGATCTGTCTTATGTACACTACTTTTATGCTTCCCGTTCTTAAGTTTAGTTGAGTCTTTTACTTTCAGTTTTGTACACTAGCTTCAAACAGCTGTAAATACAATAGTTTTGGTTATGGAAAATATATTTCACAGCGGTTTAGATGGTACAATGATTATCTACACTATACATGCTTGTTGTCACAAACTGAAATTAGGTGAACTATTAGAATTTTAGTAACCAGGAAATGGCGGAGCGATTTCTCCATTGTGAAGCTTTAAACGTCAATCCCTGCCACTCTAGCATGGTGGTGGAAAATGGTGTTTTATTAAAACAGTACACATATGTCCCTGTTTTTTTTAGACCGAGTTAAGGAGGAAACTGATGCCTTTGCAGCCTGAATTAAGGATGTTTATATACGAGCCGGTCACTGGGCGACAGACATTGTATAACCAGCTGGACGCAGAAGACAAACGTAGTAATAGTGTCCGCGATCGGTTGGGCTACATCAACATACTGTAGGCTAATTCAGTGTTTCCCAACCCTGGTCCTCAAGTACCCAACATAAACGGTTTATTTTAACCCGTGATACCTGATTCAACTAATCATCAAGCCCTCAATGAGTTGAACGTTGGGTTTTTGTGAAGGGCTACAACAAAACGGTGTACTGTTTGGGGTACTCGATGACCAGGGTTGGGAAACACTAGGCTAATTGACCTAGCTTAGCTACCACTATTCCAACACTTCCCATCCAAAATCGATAGAAGAGTTTCATTTTCCAGTTCATGTCAAATGGCATGTTGTTGTTGATTGGCTATCCAATTATTGTGAGACTAAGTTCAAGTTGGCTGATACGACCATATACTTGATAAATAGCTGACAGATAGCTATTATTTGCTCTCCAACGCTGAATCGTGTAATGGTAGGCTAGCTAATAGCAAGCGAGCTAGCCAACCAGCAAATGCAGTAGATAGCTAGCCAGCCATCTAGCCAACAACCCATTTATAGTGTGGGATTGGAAAGCTAGCTACAGTAACGTTAAATGTTTAGCAATGAAGTGTGATTATTCATAACGCAATTTTGAATACCTAGCTAAAATATCAGATCATTGTTGTGGTTAGTTACTATTAGCTATTATTTTCATATTCAATGTTATGTTTCTGTTTTTCAAGTAGGGTGAGTGTTGCTAGCAAATTAGCTAACTTTACAAAAAAATATCTAGCGAATTAGTGATGTTCTTCCCTAAACAACCCATTTCTGGTTTGTGTAGTTTAAGCAACCATCTTTCATTAGCAGTGTGTGGTAAAACACTTATGTTTTCACTCTACTTCCCATAAGGTGCAGCGGGAATCAAACAGTTACTTGTTAACCCCTGCTATCAGAAAGATGGAAAGTGTAGTCCTTAATGTCAATCTTGTCGTTTTGAAGGCTACAAATCAGTTGGAAATTGAACTACAACCACCAGCTATAATTTCGTGAATTTGACAACTCACTTCCGGTTAGGAACCGAGCTCTTTCTCGCTAGCTAGCATAGGCATATAGCCTCTCGTTACCATATTTAGAGATTCATTCAATTGAAATATTATTTCGGTATTGGTCTCCTAGATTCCACTTAAACTCGAGAACATATGTTCACAGTCCTACTGATAGACAAAATACTGCAAGACAGGTTTTTCTTACCTGATTCTGCCGCTGTGTCACTACTAACTACCTCTCGTGCTGGGCCGGCTAATGACGTATGAACACGTCAGTACTTCCGCGAGGACTCGCTCGAAAGTACGGCAGGCAAGATTAGAAGAGCTTCGAAAACGCTGGACCAATGTGATAGATTCAATAGAAATAGAATCTATGGATCAATGGATTATATTTCTATGGTAGTTACACTGGGGTTTTAGTGGCATTTTTGCCAGGCCTCCGGCAAATTAAACATTGAAAAGACAATGGCAAAATATTAACTACAATTATATATGACACAATAATAATTTCGCTTTTTTTTCCAGTTACACATTTACTTTCAACTCACGTACTATTTTATGTCTGTAGCCTAAGATAATGCTCCAAATTAAATAGCCTACTTATTAAGTCTCTCTAGAAATAAGTGCCTTCAGAAAGTATTCACACCCCTTGACTTATTCCACATTTTGTTGTGTTACATCTTGAATTTAATAAAGATTAATTCGAGATATTGTGTCACCTGCTTACACACATACCCCATAATGTTAAAGTGGAATTATGATTTTTGAAATTTTTTAACATTTAATTAAAAATTAAAAACTGAAATGTATTGAGTCGAACCTTTTGTCACGGCAAGCCTAAATAACTTCAGGAGAAAAACTTTACTTAACAAGACACATACATTCCATGGACTCTATGTGTGCAATAATAGTGTTTAACATGATTTTTGAATGACAACCTCATCTATGTACTCCACACATACAATTATATGTAAGATCCTTCAGTCGAACAGTGAATTTCAAAAACAGATTCAACCACAAAGACCAGAGAAGTTTTCCAATGCCTCATAAAGAAGGGAACCTATTGGTAGATGTGTAAAAAAAAAACAGACATTGAGTATCCCTTTGAGCATGGTGAAGTTATTAATTACACTTTGGATGGTGTATCAATACACCCAGTCACTACAAAGATACAGGCATCCTTCCTAACTCAGTTGCCTGAGAGGAAAGCGCCGAATACATCAGGTGTAGACCTTAGAGTGAAATGCTTACTTACAAGCCCCTAACCAAAAATGTAGTTTAAAAAAGAAACAAGTAATTAAACAGTAGCAGTAAAATATAACAATAGCGAGACTATACAGGGGGGGTACCGGTTAGTTGAGGTAATATGTACATGTAGGTAGTGTTATTAAAGTGACTATTCATGGATGATAACAACAGAGAACAGCAGCGGTGTTGAAGGGGGGGGGGGCGCAGTGCAAAGAGTCTGGGTAGCCATTTGATTAGATGTTTGGGAGTCTTATGGCTTGGAGGTAGAAGCTGTTTAGAAGCCTCTTGGATCAAGACTTGACGCTCCGGTACCGCTTGCCGTCTTCCTCTGCCTAATGTAGAGGTCCTGGATGGCAGGAAGCTTGGCTCCAGTCATGTACAGGGCCATACGCACTACACTCTGTAGTGCCTTGCGGTCAGAGGCCGAGCAGTTTCTATACCAGTGATGCAACTAGTCAGGATGTTCTTAATGGTGCAGCTGTAGAACCTTTTGAGGATCTGAGGACCCATGTCAAATCTTTTCAGTCTCCTGAGGGGGAATAGGTTTTGTCGAGCCATGACCAGCATTTCAAAGCACTTAATGGCTACAGATGTGAGTGCTATGGGTCGGTAGTCATTTAGGCAGGTTACCTTAGTGTTCTTGGGCACAGGGTCTATGGTGGTCTGCTGAAAACATGTTGGTATTACAGACTCAGACAGGGAGAGGTTGAAAATGTCAGTGAAGACACTTGCCAGTTGGTCCTCGCATGCTCGCTGTACACGTCCTGGTAATCCACCTGGCCCTGCGGCCTTGTGAATGTTGACCTGTTTAAAGGTCTTACTCACATAGGCTGCGGAGAGCGTGATCACACAGTCTTCCGGAACAGCTGGCGCTCTCATGCATGTTTCAGTGTTATTTGCCTCAAAGCAAGCATAGAAGTAGTTTAGCTCGTTTGGTAGACTCGTGTCACTGGGTAGCTCTCGGCTGTGCTTCCCTTTGTAGTCTGTAATGGTTTGCAAGCCCTGCCACATCCAACGAGTGTCAGAGCCGGTGTAGTATGATTCGATCTTAGTCCTGTATTGATGCTTTGCCTGTTTGATGATTCGTCAGAGGGCATAGCGGGATTTCTTATAACCTTCCGGGTTAGTGTTCCACTCCTTGAAAGCGGCAGCTCTAGCCTTTAGCTCAGTGCGGATGTTGCCTGTAACCATGGCTTCTGGTTGGGGTATGTATGAACAGTCACTGTGGGGACGACGTCATCGATGCACTTCTTAATGAAGCCAATGACTGATGTGGTGTACTCTTCAAAGCCATCGGAGGAATCCCGGAACATATTCCAGTCTGTGCTAGCAAAACAGTCCTGTAGGTTAGCATCTGTTTCATCTGACCACTTTTTTATTGATCGAGTCACTGGTGCTTCCTGCTTTAATTTTAGCTTGTAAAGCAGGAATCAGGAGGATATAATTATGGTCAGATTTGCCAAATGGAGGTTGAGGGAGAGCTTTGTATGCGTCTATGTGTGTGGAGTAAAGGTGGTCCAGAGTTTTAGACAGCTATGAAAAATACAGATGACAACTCGGTAGATAGTGTGGTCTACAGCTTATCATGAGATAGTCTACCTCAGGCGAGAAAAACCTAGAGACTTCCTTAGATATGGTATGTTATTTACAAAAATACATGGTCCGCCGCCCCTTGTCTTACCAGACGCCGATGTTCTGTCCTGCCAATACAGCGTATAACCAGCCAGCTGTATGTTGATTATGTCGTCGTTCAGCCACGACTCCGTGAAGCGTAAGATATTGCAGTTATGAATGTCCCGTTAGTAGTTTAATCATCCGCGTAGGTCTTCTATTTTATTTTCCAAAGATTGCACATTTGCTAGCAGAATGGAAGGAACTGGAGGTTTATTCGATCTATTTGCTATTTTGGTCACATTCCTATTGTGTGATTCTAAATGGATTTAAAAAAAATAACACCTTGTTTTTTTAATCTTTATTGAATTAAAATGTGTGGCCAGATTCTCTCTCTGTGCTTTGGCTGCAACAATAAGTACCTCGGTCTTGTCTAACTTTTATCCAAGATGGCGTAGCAGTAAGTCGTCCTGTCGTCCTGTCCCTGTATATATCGCTTCTTTTTCGTTTTTTTTTACATATTTTTCTTCGCATACCTCTTTAAAAACATTTTGCTAAACCTAAGCTTCCAAATACTCTCCTGCAACCCGCCTCACCCAATGTAGCTATTTTTCCTAAAGTATTTATATTTACTTCGGAACCGGAACCCCTCAACTGAAGCTAGCCAGCTAACCACCAGCTAGCGGTCTTCAGCTAACCTGTCATCAGCTAACCTTTAGCCCGGAAAGCTCTCGCCAGTTCGAACAACGCAACTCTAACCAGAGCACATCGGACCTATTTATTTTTCATCCCCGGATTCCCACCGCAAACGGAACATTTTTCAGCTGGATCTTCACAACTAGCTATCTAGCTAAACTGCAACCCCGGATGATTACCCCTGGCTAGCATTTCCACCCACTTAGCCTGAAGCTAGCCCGGCCAGAGCACCTGTAGCATACTCCTGGGCTACAATACCCGGGCCCACGACCGGTCTATCGATGTCACCGCATGAAGAGGAATAAACAGACTCACCCCATCGCGACGTCCCCCAAAGGCTAACTCTCTAGCCCTCGCTATCTCCCTGCTTGCTAATTCGGCCTGCTAACTGCTAGCCTGTCTAGCTCTGGTCCGCTAACTGCTACCTTGTCTAGCCCGGGCCTACGAACTGTTAGCTTGTTAGCACAGGCCTGCTAACCGTCTGAATCACCGCGTCCCAAACACTCTCTGGACCCATATTTACTTTCTATCTCTTTTTGATTTTTAATTTGTTTATACCTTCCGGAAACCTGCCTCACCCAATGTGATACGGAATCGCTATTATTTTTAATTTTTTAGAACACACTCAAGAACCTCCAGATGCTAACCAGCTAACTAGCTACAAGCTATTTAGTCATTGTTAGTTTTTTAACCTGGATAACACTCGCCAGTCCAGCTTCCCTGCCCATCCACCGCTGCCCCCTGGACACTGATCTCTTGGCTACATAGCTGACGCACGCTGGACTGTCCATTAATCACGGTACTCCATTCTGCTTGTTTGTTTTATCTGTCGGCCCCGTTGCCTAGTCAACGCCATTTTACCTGCTGTTTGTTGTGCTAGCTGATTAGCCTCGCCTACTGTTTTAGCTAGCTTTCCCAATTCAACACCTGTGATTACTGTATGCCTCGCTGTATGTCTCTCTCAAATGTCAATATGCCTTGTATACTGTTGTTCAGGTTAGTTATCATTGTTTTAGTTCACAATGGAGCCCCTAGTTCCACTCTTCATACCCCTGTTACCTCCTTTGTCCCACCCCCCACACATGCAGTGACCTCACCCATTACAACCAGCACGTCCAGAGATACAACCTCTCTCATCATCACCCAGTGCCTGGGCTTACCTCCGCTGTACCCGCACCCCACCATACCCCTGGCTGCGCATTATGCCCTAAATATATTCTACCATGCCCAGAAACCTGCTCCTCTTATTCTCTGTCCCCAACGCTCTAGGCGACCAGTTTTGATAGCCTTTAGCCGCACCTTCATACTGCTCCTTCTCTGTTCCGCGGGTGATGTGGAGGTAAACCCAGGCCCTGCATGTCCCCAGGCACCCTCATTTGTTGACTTCTGTGATCGAAAAAGCCTTGGTTTCATGCATGTCAACATCAGAAGCCTCCTCCCTAAGTTTGTTTTACTCACTGCTTTTAGCACACTCTGCTAACCCTGATGTCCTTGCCATGTCTGAATCCTGGCTCAGGAAGGCCACCAAAAATTCAGAGATTTCCATACCCAACTATAACATCTTCTGTCAAGATAGAACTGCCAAAGGGGGAGAAGTTGCAGTCTACTGCAGAGATAGCCTGCAAAGTAATGTCATACTTTCCAGGTCCATACCCAAACAGTTCGAACTACTAATTTGGAAAATTACTCTCTCCAGAAATAAGTCCCTCACTGTTGCCGCCTGCTACCGACCACCCTCAGCTCCCAGCTGTGCCCTGGACACCATTTGTGAATTGATCGCCCCCCATCTAGCTTCAGAGTTTGTTCTGTTAGGTGACCTAAACTGGGATATGCTTAACACCCCGGCAGTCCTACAATCTAAGCTAGATGCCCTCAATCTCACTCAAATCATCAAGGAACCCACCAGGTACAACCCTAACTCTGTAAACAAGGGCACCCTCATAGACGTCATCCTGACCAACTGGCCCTCCAAATACACCTCCGCTGTCTTCAACCAGGATCTCAGCGATCACTGCCTCATTGCCTGTATCCGCCACGGAGCCGCAGTCAAACGACCACCCTCATCACTGTCAAACGCTCCCTAAAACACTTCTGTGAGCAGGCCTTTCTAATCGACCTGGCCCGGGTATCCTGGAAGGACATTGACCTCATCCCGTCAGTTGAGGATGCCTGGTCATTCTTTAAAAGTAACTTCCTCACCATTTTAGATAAGCATGCTCCGTTCAAAAAATGCAGAACCAAGAACAGATACAGCCCTTGGTTCACTCCAGACCTGACTGCCCTCGACCAGCACAAAAACATCCTGTGGCGGACTGCAATAGCATCGAATAGTCCCTGTGATATGCAACTGTTCAGGGAAGTCAGGAACCAATACACGCAGTCAGTCAGGAAAGCTAAGGCCAGCTTCTTCAGGCAGAAGTTTGCATCCTGTAGCTCCAACTCCAAAAGGTTCTGGGACACTGTGAAGTCCATGGAGAACAAGAGCACCTCCTCCCAGCTGCCCACTGCACTGAGGCTAGGTAACACGGTCTCCACCGATAAATCCATGATTATCGAAAACTTCAATAAGCATTTCTCAACGGCTGGCCATGCCATCCGCCTGGCTACTCCAACCTCGGCCAACAGCTCCACCCCCCCGCAGCTCCTCGCCCAAGCCTCTCCAGGTTCTCCTTTACCCAAATCCAGATAGCAGATGTTCTGAAAGAGCTGCAAAACCTAGACCCGTACAAATCAGCTGGGCTTGACAATCTGGACCCTTTATTTCTGAAACTATCCGCCGCCATTGTCGCAACCCCTATTACCAGCCTGTTCAACCTCTCTTTCATATCGTCTGAGATCCCCAAGGATTGGAAAGCTGCCGCAGTCATCCCCCTCTTCAAAGGGGGAGACACCCTGGACCCAAACTGTTATAGACCTATATCCATCCTGCCCTGCCTATCTAAGGTCTTCGAAAGCCAAGTCAACAAACAGGTCACTGACCATCTCGAATCCCACCGTACCTTCTCCGCTGTGCAATCTGGTTTCCGAGCCGGTCACGGGTGCACCTCAGCCACACTCAAGGTACTAAACGATATCATAACCGCCATCGATAAAAGACAGTACTGTGCAGCCGTCTTCATCGACCTTGCCAAGGCTTTCGACTCTGTCAATCACCATATTCTTATCGGCAGACTCAGTAGCCTCGGTTTTTCGGATGACTGCCTTGCCTGGTTCACCAATTACTTTGCAGACAGAGTTCAGTGTGTCAAATCGGAGGGCATGCTGTCCGGTCCTCTGGCAGTCTCTATGGGGGTGCCACAGGGTTCAATTCTCGGGCCGACTCTTTTCTCTGTATATATCAATGATGTTGCTCTTGCTGCGGGCGATTCCCTGATCCACCTCTACGCAGACGACACCATTCTATATACGTTCGGCCCGTCATTGGACACTGTGCTATCTAACCTCCAAACGAGCTTCAATGCCATACAGCACTCCTTCCGTGGCCTCCAACTGCTCTTAAACGCTTGTAAAACCAAATGCATGCTTTTCAACCGTTCGCTGCCTGCACCCGCACGTCCGACTAGCATCACCACCCTGGATGGTTCCGACCTTGAATATGTGGACATCTATAAGTACCTAGGTGTCTGGCTAGACTGCAAACTCTCCTTCCAGACTCATATCAAACATCTCCAATCGAAAATCAAATCAAGAGTCGGCTTTCTATTCCGCAACAAAGCCTCCTTCACTCACGCCGCCAAGCTTACCCTAGTAAAACTGACTATCCTACCGATCCTCGACTTCGGCGATGTCATCTACAAAATGGCTTCCAACACTCTACTCAGCAAACTGGATGCAGTCTATCACAGTGCCATCCGTTTTGTCACTAAAGCACCTTATACCACCCACCACTGCGACTTGTATGCTCTAGTCGGCTGGCTCTCGCTACATATTTGTCGCCAGACCCACTGGCTCCAGGTCATCTACAAGTCCATGCTAGGTAAAGCTCCGCCTCATCTCAGTTCACTGATCACGATGGCAACACCCATCCGTAGCACGCGCTCCAGCAGGTGTATCTCACTGATCATCCCTAAAGCCAACACCTCATTTGGCCGCCTTTCGTTCCAGTACTCTGCTGCCTGTGACTGGAATGAACTGCAAAAATCGCTGAAGTTGGAGACTTTTATCTCCCTCACCAACTTCAAACATCAGCTATCTGAGCAGCTAACCGATCGCTGCAGCTGTACATAGTCTATTGGTAAATAGCCCACCCATTTTCACCTACCTCATTCCCATACTGTTTTTATACTGTTTTTATTTATTTACTTTTCTGTTCTTTTGCACACCAATATCTCTACCTGTACATGATCATCTGATCATTTATCACTCCAGTGTTAATCTGCAAAATTGTAATTATTCGCCTACCTCCTCATGCCTTTTGCACACATTGTATATAGACTCCCCCTTTTTTTCTACTGTGTTATTGACTTGTTAATTGTTTACTCCATGTGTAACTCTGTGTTGTCTGTTCACACTGCTATGCTTTATCTTGGCCAGGTCGCAGTGGCAAATGAGAACTTGTTCTCAACTAGCCTACCTGGTTGAATAAAGGTGAAATAAAATACATTTAAAAAAAACTGGAGGAAGTTGTGAGCCATCAAAGTATTTAAATCATTAATACAGTCTAATAATTTATCCGTGAAGCTAAAATACTCTGGTGACACAGAAATGTAAAGTGGTGTATCGTCTTCGTAGCAGTGAAAATAAATACTGTGCTTTCTGATAACGCTGCCAAGGGGTAACATATATAAACTGAACATCACTGGACCCAAATCTACACGGGAGTTGCGTACCAAGGTGACAGTGAATATTCCTGTGGCGGAGTTACAGTTTTGACATAAATCTACTTGAAAATCTATGGCAAGACTTGAAAATGGTTGTCTAGCAAACGTCAACAACCAAAGTAATTGGCCAAATGTTGCACAATCCATGTCTGGAAAGCTCTTAGAGACTTACCCAGAAAGATTCACAGCTGTAATCGCTGCCAAAGGTGCTTCTACAAAGTATTGACCCAGGGGTGTGAATACTTACGTGAAAGAGATATTTCTGAATTTAATTTTCAATACATTTCCAAAAATGTCACTGTTATTATGGCGTTTTATATGTAGATGAGTCAGAAAAAAAAACAATTTAATAATGTTTTTAATCAGGCTGTAACACAACAAAATGTGGAATAAGTCAAGGGGTATGAATACTTTCTGAAGGCCATGTATATACTTTGACAAGTTTGAAGATGATCTTCTTTACAGTAGGTCTAGGGCCATGTCCCAATGTAGGCTACTCATTGAAGGACTGATATTAGCATTTTTTGTGAATCATGTTCAAATAAGCTATAAGCAGAGGTGTGGACTCGAGTCACATGACTTGGATTCGAGTCACAAAAATGATAACTTGCAACTTGACTTTGACTTTAACACCAATGACTCGTGACTTAACTTGGACTTGAGCCTTTTGACTCGAACTGACTTGATACCGTCCCCAAGCCCAAATATAAAAAATTAGGCTATTAAAAAATAGTTCATTTAATTTAACGGATTACAGTTTGAATTGGACAGCAGCCAATCAAATTGTGCCAGCTGAGAAAAAATTGCGCGTGGCAGTGCAGAGGAACTTTGGCGAGTGAATTCAGATGGAGCCCTTGCTTGGAAAGATGATACCCCAAATTATTATTTTCGGATATAAAAGACTACGCTGTATCATCAAAAAACGGATTGCAACTTGCAAAACATGTGGGAAGAAAATGACAGACAAAGGCGCAACAACTTCCAACTTTGTTCGACATTTGAAGCTGCACAAAGAGTGGTAAGTCGTGGCTAATATAGTCGACGTTAAATCAATGGCCCACCACACAGTCAGTCAGTGCGGGAACGTGATCATTGCACCCAAGATTGAGCTACAGCTGGCTAGGCAGTTGGTAGACTATATCCTGCTTGATGTTACTGCTGTTCCTAAAGCCATTGGCATATGTTAGCCTACTGTAACCACACGTGTTGGGCGACTGTGTACAAGCCTACATTGCCCGATTGCGATTGTGACTTGTAAAACAATGACTTGGTCCCACCTCTGGCTATAAGTGACTTTGGCGCTTCACAATCAATTTGAGATACTTTCGATGATGCACGAAAAAATGCTAATATCGGTCCCATGAGTTGAATGAGATTTGTGTCAGAAATGCTAAAACGTTAGCATGTGGAAACAGTGCCAGGGAAACTAAACCAAAGCATGGATTGCTGTCATACCTTCTCCATAGATTGCTTACAATGTTAGGAAACCAATGTGTAATTTTGTAAACTATCCCTTTAAGCATTTTTGGGGAAGGATTCATAATGTTGTTCTCCCATCCTCGTGTGAATTTAGGTAAATTTAACATGAACATGTGTGTACACATTTGACCTGAAATATCTATTATTTACAACGCTACTGCCACATAGTGGCCATTTCAGGACGCCATAATATCCACATCAATGGTAATCTTCACTGTACCCATTAGAAGGCAACTCACTGGGCACAGACATCAGTTCAATTTATAGTTTTGATTTATATTTGGTTGAGTTGTCAACTAACATGAATTCAACGTGAAATCAACAAAAAATGTCACCCGTGTCACTGGATTTAAGTTAAAAGTTGGGTAAAAAAACAAAATGCCCTTATGTTGATTACTTTTTGCACATCCAATCAGTTTTCCATGTTGATTGAACGTCATCGCATTGATTTTTTTGGGGTTGAAATGATGTGGAATCAATTTAGATTGAACCAGTTTTGCGCACTGATAATTGACTCTGGTGTCTAGGCTACCCTTGTGGTGACTCTCAGTAGATGGTCAATGTACACACAGTATACCTCAACATGACAGTACTGGTTATTTTGATAAACACACTAGACTACTATATAAACAACAAAGAGATATGATATGTCAGCAGTGCTTAACTTTGGCATGAGCTCACCAGAACTGAGTACCGGCACCTCAAATGTTCTAGAATATTAGCTCAAAGTTAGCACCTAAATATTAAAACAGTACCGGCACTCAAAAGGAGTATCGGCCCCTATTTCAGTCTAGCGATGTATTTCGCACATATGACATACAGTGCCTTCAGAAAGTATTCACACCCCTTGACATTCTCCACATTTTGTTGTGTTACAAAGCGGGATAAAACTATATATATTTTTGTCAACGATCTACACAAAATACCCTGTAATGTCAAAGTGGAACAAAAATAATCAAAAATACTGAAAAATAAAACACTATCTTTATTTTTGAATTTTTACCCCAATTTCGTGGTATCCAATTGTTAGTAGCTACTATCTTGTCTCATCGCTACAACTCCCGTACGGGCTCGGGAGAGACGAAGGTCGAAAGCCATGCTTCCTCCGAAACACCACCCAACCAAGCCGCATTGCTTCTTAACACAGCGCACATCCAACCCGGAAGCCAGCCGCACCAATGTGTCGGAGGAAACACCGTACACCTGGCGACCTGATCAGCGTGCACTGCGCCCGGCCCGCCACAGGAGTTGCTAGTGTGCGACGAGACAAGGATATCCCTACCGGCCAAACCCTCCCTAACCCGGACGACGCTAGACCAATTGTGCGTCGCCCCATGGACCTCCCGGTCATGGCCGGCTGCGACAGAGCCTGGGCACACTAATATATCTTGATTATGTACGTATTTAACCCTCCGAGTCAATACATGTTAGAATCACTGTTGGCAGTGATTACAGCTGTGAGTCTTTCTGGGTAAATTGTAAGATCTTTTTACACCTGGATTGTGCAACATTTGTGCAACATTCGTCTTGGTAAGCAACTCCGGTGTATATTTGGCCTTGTGTTTTAGGTTATTGTCTTGCTAAAAGGTAAATTTGGCTCACATTGTCTGTTGGAAAGCAGACTGAATCAGGTTTCCCTCTAGGATTTTCTCAGATGCTTAGCTCTATTCCGTTTCTATTTATTGCAAACAGGATGCATGTTTTGAAATGTGTTGTATTGTGTACAGGCTTCTTTATTTTCACTCTGTCATTTAGGTTAGTATTGTGGAGTAACTACAATGTTGTTGATCCATCCTCCAATCACAGCCATTCAACTCTGTAACTGTTTTAAAGTCACCATTGGCCTCGTGGTGAAATCCCTGAGCGGTTTCCTTCCTCTCCGGGTAACTGAGGTATGGAGGATGCTAGTTAGGAAGGATGTCTGTATCTTTTTAGTGAGTAGGTGTATTGATACGTGATCCAAAGTGAAATTAATAACTTCACCATGCACAAAGGGATATTCAATGTCTGCTTTTTTTTTGCCCATCTACCAATAGGTGTCCTTCTTTGCGAGGCATTGGAAAACCTCCCTGGTCTTTGTGGTTAAATCTGTGTTTGAAATTCACTGCTCGACTGAGGGAACTTACAGATAATTGTATGTGGGGTACAGAGATGAGGTAGTCGTTCAAAAATCATTTGAAACACTATTTGTAAAGGTTTTCCTCCTCTTCGTCTGAAGAGGAGGTGTAGCAAGGATCGGACCAAGATGCGGCGTGGTAAGTGTCCATGGTTGTTTATTTAAAAACATGAACTGAACACTCAATGAATACAAAACAATAAACGTGAACAAAACCGAAACAGTACCGTGTGGCGAACAAACACAGACACGGAAACATCACCCACAAACACACAGTGAAACCCAGGCTACCTAAGTATGATTCTCAATCAGAGACAACTAATGACACCTGCCTCTGATAACCATACTAGGCCGAAACATAGAAATTCCCAAAACCTAGAAAAACAAACATAGACAACCCACCCAACTCACGCCCTGACCATACTAAATAAATACAAAACAAAGGAAATTAAGGTCAGAACGTGACACTATTATTGCACACAGTGAGTCCATGTAACTTATTATGTGACTTGTTAAGCACATTTTACTCCTTAACTTATTTATAACAAAGGGTTGAATACTTATTGACTCAAGACACTAACTTTTCATTTTATTCATTTGTAAAAAAAAATAATAATAATAATAAGCAAAAAACAGAATTGCACTTTGAACTTATGGGGTATTTTGTCTAGATCAGTGACACATTTCAATTTAATCAATTTTAAATTCAGGCTGTAACACAACAAAATGTGGAAAAAGTCAAGGGGTGTGACTACATTCCGAAGGCACTGTATATCCAATGATCATTAGAATTGAGAATCCAACAACATGTAGATAGACCTTATTAGGCAAACCCATGTTTTTCTACATTTAGGAAAGAAAGTTGCTCCACACCTATACGTTTCTGTAAAGCACACTTTTTAATATTCATGATTTACAAGAAAAAACACTGTACACGTACAACCTCAAATAAGAAATTGAAATCAATATAAACAGCGATATTGGTACACTGTTACACATTGTTATAAAAAAAAAAGAAACACTTGAGACAGTACCTCTCCACAAATATCAAAACAAAGTGACAATCTACCATTTACAAGTTATGACGTTGGCCTAATACTGATTATAAACACACTGAACATGAAATGATTTCTATCCTCTATTCTTTTCAAAGCAGTAAAGTGCTTTATTCTGCTTAACTGTTGGGTGTTAATGGAAGGTATGCATCCCTTCCTGTGGACTCAAGGACTGTTTTTGCACAGAGTATTGGAAATGGCATTATTCACAACCCCTTTTTTTTATAATAGCAAAATGATCACAGTACTTTTTCCCATGTACTATGCACTTGAGAGGAGTGGCTGCGGTCAAAATAAGACACCACACAACATTTTGAAACTGGAGTCCTTCTCCTTTTTGTGCCACCCTAATTTTACGCTAACCCATCAAGTACAGGTGCATCATGGTTAAGTGTGGTGTCAACGTGAACTACTAAACATGTCTGTTTGAATCAATATCGAAGCAAGTGCCATGCAGTGGAGAATTCAAGAACACATACAGTGGTGGCATGGCTTAGTATGTAAAAACTGTCTAGATCAAATGTTGTGATTATGTATCTTCAAGGGAGATATATATATACATAATACAAATAACTTGCTTTGCAGTTTCAAATACAATTCCACACAAGATATTGCTGTAAAAGAAATATCAACTGAATTAATTGTTCATGTGGTGGTGTATAGCAGGGTTGGAATCATGGGTCTAAATTCAGGAATTGCATATAAATGAATTGATTTTATAGCATATTGGGAGTGTGTTACTACTAATAAAGAATTCTATAAAAACAACCCATTTCATTTTAATACACATTTTGTAAAGTGATTAAAGCCACAGTCTGCAATTTGGGAAGCTGATTGTCAGTTATCTGATTGTCCTTATACACTCACTGCCTTGATTATTCTCAAATGAACTCAATCAATCTGACTTAAAGGCCTACCTTATGAACTAGGCATAAAAAGGGGGTCCTCTGTGATTTATCTGCCAGTAGCATTGCCCACTAGATACAGTACCTGAGCGTGCCTTTTCTACAACTGCATGGCTCTATCTAATACTGATGGTTAGCTTTCCCTCTTTGTTTCAGGCAACCGAGACATCACTTGCATCTATTTAGCCTGGCCAATTGACTGTACAGGGTGGCTTCGTCAATCCATACAATCGTATCAACAACCAGGGTAGTTATCCAACGTGACACAGGAGAAAATCATTCCAATACATCGGCTACTATAGACACAAGACTCAGGGGGTACATGTACTCCACCGAACTAAACAAAGGGTTTGGAGTTGAAATGTAAGACAACGGCGTGCTTCTGTTCTGGAACTATGATGCTTTAGCACAGGAGTGATGGGGAATTAACACGGTACGAAGATCATGACCACGCTGATACACTCTTGTATGTACTTTGATTTAAATGGACACTCTATACATCTGTCTGTCTGAACAGTTATACCTTAAGGAATCTAAATACACATGTTAACCTTTTTTTCATTTGACCACAAATCTAATACATTTTACAGAACATCATGTACATATTTACACCAAAAGAACATTTTATTGATCTAATTGAGTACAGGTATGTGATGGCTTGTTCAATGAAATCTAGCCATACGATGACATCGTGAGCATTTCGGTTTCAGGCTCAAATGTACTGACTTAATTATGACGAAGTCAACGGACTTATTAGTAAGCTGTACTGACTTAGCTGTACTGACTTACAAAAAAACAATAGAGAAATTGTGCTACATACTGGTTGTCCTAAGCCAACCAATCTGTAAAGCAATATAAAAAAACAACACTAAACCAGGCCCCTGATGGACATCAGAACAGAAGAGTCATCTCACTCGCTCCTCTTCCTCGCATCTTCTCTATCCCTCTCTCTCTGTGAACATAGAGTCCCGTTCTCTCCATCTCGCTCTCCCCCTGTATCGCTCTCTCTCCCTCTCTCCCTCTTTCTCTCAGTGGACGTCACTTTCCATGAACTCCTCCTTGATGGAGTTCTTGTTGCTGCGTGACACTTTGCAGTCGGGCATGTCAAAGCCAAAGTCGGCCCACTCATCAGCAGCGGCAGCGACAGCCTGCGGCCCACCTCCCGGGCGGTTGGATGGGATGGTAATGGTGTGGCGCACACGGAAGTGTACGGCCTCCATGACACGCTGGCGCTGCAGCTCGCCGCCGGGGACGATGGCCATAGCGGCGGCTGCCATGTTGCTGCTGGAGCGGAGGAGCTGCTGGCCATAGTGGTCTTGATGGTGGGAGGAAGGAGGAGGTCCCACCCCGCCGCCCTGCTTCATGTCCTGCAGGCCCCGCCAGATGGCCAGGCGGAACTGCTCTGGGATCTTTAGAGCACTCAGGTCCTAGAGAGAGAGACAGAGAGAGTGAAGGAAAGGATTGACAGAATGGGAGATAGATAGAAAGGAAGGAAAAGAGAGGGGGACAGGAGGAGAGTGAATAGTAGAAAGTGAGAGATACTTAATAGAACTCAGGCCACAGTGATCCAACCAAACCTGACCCCCCTCTAGGACTGGAATGATTTACACTGTAAATTGCAGAGAGAGTGAATGGGTATTTTACCTCCATGGACAGAGTCTGGAGTTGGTAGAGACTCTGCAGGCCCTGCAATGTGAAGTAGTCGATGCAGTTCTGGCAGCCCAGACTGGTTAGAAAGCTGTGTGGAGAGAGAAGCAGTGCCACTTAGATTTAAGACCAGAGTTAGTGTCCACTCCACCGCAGCCAAATTTATGTAGGGAGACAATGTCTACTTCATGTGATTAAAATCCACTACCAGAGTTAACTGTAATTTTTATTAAATGGTTAACTATGCCAGAAATGTGCTTGTCTGTACAGATGTAGGATCTTAATTTGATCACCCTGTTGCAGGACAACCTTCTTGCAATGCAGGACATTTTTAACGTGTAGTGTATTTGAGGTTTAAAAAGGCTTCTGAAGTTGGTAATTTTCATTGAGAAAGTTCAGACTTGAAAAATATATCAACCCCTACAGAAATGTCCATTAATTATAATCCACATAATAATTCACATTTTTGGTTGCAGCAGGATTATTTTCCTGTTGTAGCAAAACTGGCTTAAATTTAAGATCCTACATCTGTACCCTATCGTAAAACTAAAATGATGGTTTCATGTCCAATAAGGAACATAGAATATTACGATCAATTACAACTGGAACAATTTCTCAATGACTATGGTTATTAATTTCCGTCAAGTCAAATTCATGCAGTTGTATTAAAGATTCATAAAAGCCAATTTGGTTGAATTAAAACCTTTATTATAAATACATGGATATAAAATTCTCGTCTACAAACACTTTAAACAAAACAAAATGTACAAAACAGTATACGATAATAACCATGTTCATTCTAATGCTGCTTTTTGTCTGGGTACAAACGGTGCAAAATGGAAGCCCTAACATTATGACAAAACAACGTCTTAGTTTGAATGCAATGCTAGGCACTAATAGATTAGGAAAATATGTTTCTAATGTTCCAATACCGATTTCCCTTGTATTCTGCATATGATTAGAGGGAATTAATGGAAATAAGATGCTAAGATGGACAAGTTGTTCATTTAGATTTGAAAAACATAATATTGGAATTCTCTGATGGGTAAACATACTGTATTGCTAATACAACTCCCCAAACCGTAGGAAAGTGAAACCGCAACCTATTCCTCCAAATCCGAGCATTCACTTAACATTGCAACAAAACCCCAGAAACGTCTTACTATCAGACCAAAGTAATGGAATAACTATTCATTAAAGATTGGTGGAATTTTTGTCCAGTTTCTTTTAATTTCTCTACAGTCTTATACAGTTCAATGTAAATGGCTGAAGTAGGTACACAAAATGGCTGTGTTCTCTGTGAGAGAAACAATATGACCCAAATTATTCTAAGCTGCTCTGGGACATATTATAGGCAGAGAAACCAAGGAAGATGAGAGAAACTACCCTCCATGTTGGCAAACATGTCATGACAGCACCATTCCCATTTCAATCCTTACCAGAATATAAGGAACTTTTGGTGCCAAGATGGCGACTGCAGAGATCTCAAACTGAAAAGGCCCTATAATCTATTTATCATAGATTGCTCTGACTGTTGGCTTGTGTCAGTGGGAGAGGAAGACAGTGTCATTGGAGGGGGAGGTACCTGACTAGGCTGGGGTCAGGGTTATACGGAGGGGGAGGGGTGCAGTGCGACGTGGACAACATGGACTGGCCGCCCCCATGTCCCCCGTTCATGTCACTGTTGGTCTGCATGTGGTGACTGTTGAGCATGTTGGGACCTGTGGGAGAGGGGACAGGAACAAATCAATAGGAGCAATCAATAGGACAATGCTCTCAGAATGATGTCATTCAGAGGTTTGCCATAGTAGCTTCTAATGACTAGCCTCGTTCCACCATCCTGATCTCGCAAGATAACCTGATCCAGCATCCTGACTGCTGCGCTATCTAATGGCACCCATTAGCTGTGATAATACACACACACACACACATTCCCCCCCAATTCCCCTGACAAACACTCACCCACGTGCCCCATGTTGGGGAGGGGGTTTTGCTGAGACTGGTGGCTCCCATGGCCCCCGTGCAGCTTGTTCATGTTGGACAGGGGAGATCCATAGGAGGACGGTGATGCTACGTGGCTCCTGGAAATTGGAGAGGGGGAGATGATGGACGTGTGTAAGAGGGTAATATTTGTATGTGTGTTAGACAACACAGGTGTATGCATGGACGGTATGCATGGACGGAATGAGTGTATTTGGGTTTAAGTGTGTGTGCGCATACCTGTGTCTGTGTGCTTGTCTGTCTGTGTGTGTGGGTTTAAGTGTGTGTGCGCATACCTGTGTCTGTGTGCTTGTCTGTCTGTGTGTGTGAGTGAATGTGTTTGTGTGTGCATGTGTGTGTTTGTGCATTTGCATGTATGCATATTTGAGCTGGTGTGTGGCCGACTTACTGTCTCTGAAGCAGCTGTTGCTGTTGTTGTCTGTAGGAGTCCACCAGCTGCTGTGGTACGAACTCCACCAGCTCTAGACTGTCCTTGATCTTCATCAGCAGGTCAAAGTTCTCTCTGCCGCGCACCTGCACACACACATATAATATATATATATACAGTAGTTATATGATACAGTATATATAATAGTTATATCATACTACCGGTCAAAAGTTTTAGAACACCTACTCATTCAAGGGTTTTTCTTTTGACAATTTTCTACATTGTAGAATAATAGTGAAGACATCAAAACTATGAAATAACACATGGAATAATGTAGTAACCAAAAAAAGTGTTAAACAAATCAACATATATTTGAGATTCTTCAAATAGCCACCTGTTGCCTTGATGCCAGCTTTGCACACTCTTGACATTCTCAACCAACTCCATAAGGTAGTCACCTGGAATGCATTTCAATTAACAAGTGTGCCTTCTTAAAAGTTCATTTGTGGAATTTCTTTCCTTTTAATGTGTTTGAGCCAATCAGTTGTGCTGTGACGAGGTAGGGTAGGGGGTTATACAGAATATGGTATTTTACCAAATAGGGCTAAGTCCATAATATGGCAAGAACAGCTCAAATAAACAAAGCTAAACGACAGTCCATCATTACTTTCAGACATGAAGGTCAGTCAATACGGAACATTTCAAGAACTTTGAAAGTTTCTTCAAGTGCAGTTGCAAAAACTATCAAGCGCTATGATGAAACTGGCTCTCATGAGGACCGCCACAGGAAAGGAAGACCCAGAGTTACCTCTGCTGCAGAGGATAAGTTCATTAGTTAACTGCACCTTGGATTGCAGCCCAAATAACTTCTTCAGAGATCACGTAACAGACACATCTCAACATCAACTGTTCAGAGGAGACTGCGTGAATCAGGACTTAATGGTCGAATTGCTGCAAAGAAACCACAACTAAAGGTCACCAATAAGAAGAATAAGACAATTTGCTTGGGCCAAGAAACATGAGCAATGGACATTAGACCAGTGGACATCTGTCCTTTTGGTCTGATGAGTCCAAATTTGAGATTTTTGGTTCCAACCGCCGTGTCTTTGTGAGACGCAGAGTAGGTAAACGGATGATCTACACATGTGATTCCCAACATGAAGCACGGAGGAGTTGTGATGTTGTGGGGGTGCTTTGCAGGTGGCTGTCTGATTTATTTAGAACTAAAGGCACACTTAACCAGCATGGCTACCACAGCCTTCTGCAGCGATACGCCATCCCATCTGGTTTGCGCTTAGTCCCACTATCATTAGTTTTTCTACAGGACAATGATCCAACACTCCTCCAGGCTGTGTAAGGGCTTTTTGACCAAGAAGGAGAGTGATGGAGTGCTGCATCAGATGACCTGGCTTCCACAATCACCCGACCTCAACCCAATTGAGATGGTTTGGGATGAGTTGGACTGCAGAGTGAAGGAAAAGCAGCCAACAAGTGCTCAGCATATGTGGGAACTCCTTCAAGACTGTTGGAATAGCATTCCTTGTGAAGCTGGTTGAGAGAATGTCAATAGTGTGCAAAGCTGTCATCAAGGCAAAGGGTGGCGACTTTGAAGAATCTAAATCAAAAATGTATTTGGATTTGTTTAACATTCTTTTAGTTACTACATGATTCCATATGTGTTATTTCACAGTTTTGATGTCTTCACTATTATTGTACGATGTAGAAAATAGTAATTAGATGTATATCTATCGAGGGGGTGTGGTAAATGCACAATATACCATGGCTAAGGTCTGTTCTTTAAGCATGACGCAACGTGGAGTGCCTGGATACATCCCTTAGCTGTGGTATATTGGCCATATACCACAAACCCCTGAGGTGCCTTATTGCTATTATAAACTGGTTTTCAACGTAGTTAGAGCAGTATACGGTCTGATATACCACGGCTGTCAGCCAATCAGCATTCAGGGCTCGAACCACCCAGTTTATAAATAAATAAATATATCTTACAGGCATATAGTAAATCTCCTCTTCACCATGCCGCCGTCTCTTCATGCCTGGACTAGGAATGTTTGGAGGGGTCTGTTTGAAAGCTAAATGTTGGGAGTACAAACAATGATTTAATATCATGAAAATTAGCAATAGGATTTTTACAAAGACATTCCTAATATCAATATGCACAAACTATTGCATTGTTTTTATTGCACTGGTGTATATGTTTGCATTGTGATCTGTGTCACTGTATGTATGTGTGGGCCCTGGTCAAAAGTGATGCGCGATATAGGGAATAATGTGCCATTTCAGACTCACCCCAAGCAAAATGACCAAACATTTTGTAATGGTGTAGAGAGAGAGAGAAGGGCGACTCACTGCGCTTGTTGGCGTTGTTGTCGTTCTTGGACATGTTGTCGCTCATGGTCTGCTGCTCCCTGAAGTGGTCTTCATCTGCCTTGCGATCTCGCCCCGGACAGGCGCATATCCGCCCTTCAAACGACCTTCGTCCCAGCACCTGACCACTAATTGCAACAAAGAAAGGCATAATATATCATACGTTAATTTACAAGGTGTTGAAAGGTCTCATATGCTTACAACAGGTAATAAATAATATATTATAATTATATGCCCTTATTAAAGTTATCAAAATATTTTGTTACACTTTACATATGCTATAAAAATAGCCACACACTATATATAAACTCTATATATATAAAGTGTGGGTAAATCACCCACGTTTCGGCATCGTTGTGCCTTCTTCAGGGTGACCCAATAAATTACTGGGAGTTTATATATAGCGTGTGCGACTCTTTATTTTTATGGCTTATAGTTTATTCGCCGTTAGTCGGCACCTCTACATAAAATAATTTTCTCAGCTCATGTTTTTTATTACACTTTTTATATGAGCCATGTGTTTAGTAATGCACTTGAAATATATTCTTGATTTTTATGGATTTATATAGGCTCATCAGGAGCCATTGACTATGAATGCTTACAGCATGTTTTATTGTGAGACAGGTGTGCAAAAAGGCAGTTCAATCAGCTGTGAATTGTTGACACACACATGCACACAGGCATGAGCGCACACACATACACAATGTCATGGACTTACTCGCGTGTCTCTAGGGTGATGATGATGAGGATGGGTCTCCTGTTCATCCCTCCCACACAGCTGCTGTTGCACATGAAGTTGTAGAGGATGGTGGTGAACTCTGTCCCCACCTATCAGAGAGAGAGACCTTTACTGGCCAGTCAATCGTTAGCCAGCTTGCCAATCACCAGACAGAGTGATAGCCAAAGCATACCATACCGTACCATGATGACACACTGAAGATTCCCATTTAAAATAAAGAAAAGTTAATAGACTGAAAGACACAACCTTTATCAGGCCAGGGCTTCGCTTGTGTGAAACCGGCCCTAACGCATCAGACTGAATGTTAACGGACAAAATGTAAGCTGTATATTTTATTACCTCTAGATGGCAGTGTTGCCATAATGTTACATAGCAAAAGTCAGACATGGGACCTATTTTGTACATTTCAATCAAAATCATGGGCAACTAAAATATAAAGTTGTAAATAGGTATACTACATCTAAATAACTAATTAGTACAAAGACTGTTGTTTTCTAGGTGATGTTAAATATGAACCAACCACCATGTTCTATTGCTGGGGTAGGCAAACTTGGCCCTGGAGTGTTATACAGACACATTATGTTTTTAATGGAACATTTGTGTTTTAAGACCTGGCAGACCAGGTGTGATGAATTTAACCAATCACTGTTGGTGAGGTGATTGGTGGAACAGGTTGTGTTGCCTGGTTGGGACAAAATTCAGTAGTGGCTCCGGCACTCCAGAGTCCAGCACCAGGGTGGGCTACAAATATTCTACCGTATTGTGTGGGCGTTCCTAGCTGAGGGGAGCCACTCACCTGTGGGTTCTCATAGGGCAACATGACACTCTGCCTGCATGTGACGGGGTCGTCCACATACTGGGACAGGTTGTTTCCCTCCACCCTGATCAGGTGGCTGGCTGGGGCCGCTTGGCCTGGGGGATGGAGAGGAGGGGGGTTACAGGTCAATCAACTAATCAATCTCTCCATCCATTTAAACTTTCTTACATTTTTATACTAAACCAAAACTACACCGAAGCAGTCTCTTTGGACCAGAGGTCCTATTGAAGTGCCATTTCAGTAGAATTGTTGTATATTTCTGTCATATAGCAGACACTCTTATGAGGGCGGTATACCATAAGTGCATTTAAGGTAGTCCAACAACCACATCATACTAGCACTGTTGTGAGTCAAATCTGTTGTGGGATACGGGTCGATGACAAGAACTGATATGCCTATCAAGGTGGCGTGGTTGCTTACTGTCATTGAAGTCCCGTCCCAGCTCGTGGTTGGGGCAGCGTTTGACTACCTCGGTGACATGCTCCGCTTTCTTGTAGACCGGCATGGCACGGATGACACTGGCGTGGGGCGGGGCCGAGGACAGCTTGATCTGGATTGGACAGGTCTTGGCGATCTGACAGTAGAGCTTCTTCAGCAGTGGGGAGTACTGAGGGGCAAAACATAAGGGGGATGTTATTTTTGACTAGTCACCGTTGTGGTGTCATTTGTTTTGTTACTTATCAAAAATCTCATCCACTTTGTTAATCATTTTTGGGTACACTACTAAAATCCTTCAGGTATAATGTTTTTTTTTTAAAGTTATAATTTATGAGCAGGAATGAGCCTTTATGTCTTCGCATGTTTCAGCATGATAATGCACTGCTCCATGTTACAAGGATCTGTACACAATTCCTGGAAGCTGGAAATGGACCAGTTCTTCCATGTCCTGCATGCTAACCAGACACATCACCAATTGAGCATGTTTGGGATGCTCTGGATCAACGTGTACGACAGCGTATTCCAGTTCCCGCCAATACCAGAAAATCATTGAAATTGTTGCATTTCTATTCTTGTTAAGTGTATTTATTGGTGATGAGATGTGATGTCTAAAAAAAATGTACTCTCACAAACCAAAGTGCTGAGTGATGGTATTACTAGGGTATGAGATGGAAGGTTATGGACACGGTTATCATGTCAGATTAGTAGGACTAGAACAAATTGAGTGATTTGAAACATGAGGCAAAATACATTAAGGCTTTTTGAAGGCTGTAAAATTGGCTCCATCATGTCATAAATAAAAGGACTATTCGGTTGCTGGAAGGAACATGATTAACATCTACCAGGCTGGACTTTCAGGTGTTGTAGCAAAGTGGGTAATAATTCCTGGAGGGAAGCATGTCAGTTCAAAAAGCCGTTTGTGTGTAAGAAAGTTAAATGGAAGAGTTAGTATGAGTTCAGTAGGGACTGCAAACATAATACAGTCAAATCATAACTGTAGCCCTATTCAAACTCCAAACGGATATTCAATATCACAAGCTTGCTCAATTGAAGCAAGTCTACTGAGGAAAGCACCAACTACATTGGAGATACTCAGTTAAGATGCTATCATAGCCAGGCAGTGATGTATACTGCAAGTCTGCATTCAGCAGGACTTGAAACAGTTATTCAGTGCAAATGTTTGGATATCTACCTGAAGTACATAAGTGCAAGTGAAAAGAGCCCTTTGTACTCTTTGACAGGCACGTCTGCCATTACCGATGCTGGCAGTCATCCTACTAAAAAGGAGGTTCAAATGCATCCAAACTTATGGGAATGGGGGGCGTTTCTTAGCGGACAAGCTTTAACATGCCCCAACACTATCAAGAAAACCCCAAAATCCACCTGAGGATATCAAACCTTCCAGGAAAGACCGTTTTTGTGGATTTGCTACAATGACTCAATGCAGATGTAACATTTTTCCCAAAAGCCCTGGTGTAGAAATAAACATGTACTGTTTTCAATGCAGAGAGACCTACGCTTTAGTCATTGATGCTACAATAGCATTAACATGCTGTTCATACTCCAGTCAGTGGAATGAATCACTGATCATTTTGTTCTATTCTTAGGCCATGGTGAAAATGATTGAAAATAGTGGACTACGTCATCTTTGTAGACTATCATCTTTTGTTCTGTTGCTGTTCAATGTCAAAAATCCCCCATGGCGAATCCAACAGACCGCTTTGGGGGTGGGGCAGAGAAGGACAAATCTCTGAATTCCATATTGAGATACCGTTACTAAGCCTCCTGCAACCTTGCACCACTCAACCCACCTCACTCCAATCCCTTCTCCTCGCCCGCCCCCGGCCATAGCATAGACTTGAGACGTATGCGTAAAGCGGAAGCAAAATATTTGGGCACAAAATCACCTCTTCCCATCCTTAGCCTGCAAGTTCAGACAGATCAGCCATACTTTGAATAAATCATTTGAAGCTGCAAAACCACGACGACGTTTTCACAGATTCAGGGATTTTTTTCCCCCCCAGTGATTGAGCTGAGTAGCATTAACAGATCCCTCGGATGCAGTCGAAAGGTTACTGTTCACTGAACCCGCAAAACGACCCTTGCTAACCAGCATTCCCAAATCTGATTCTAACAGATATTGATGATATTGATGATTAGTGACACTTAGCCTGAGATAAGTGTACTGTACTTCAAATGTTACCACACATTTCCAATTGATGTGCATGGTACATGCAAATATTCTGTGCATGGATGTCTCAAGTTCCGGTTTGACCCACACAAATCGATACATTCTACTCTAGCTAATGCTTGTGGCCCGTGCAGGAATCAAACCCACAGCCCGGTTGTTGCCACCAGCACCAAGGTTATCTACAATACTGAGTCATTGGAACCACACTGAATACAAAATGAAGCCCATATGAATCAATAAGCATCATATGAGTTACATGTGCTGGGCAGATGGGGATCATTTTGATAGGTTCAGTCACAGCTCAGAGCATGGCAGAGCAATAAATCACTCTCTCTCTCTCTCTGTATGCAGCTGAGAGAGCGAGACGTCTGGACTTGTCCACTGACACATCTCCCTTCACTTATTCTACTTATTCATCATTGTTTTATTGAAAGGTACGGAACTCCCATATCACATCGACTGGAGAGCGCGTTCCACAGACAAGGGCGTTCCACAGACGAGAAAAGCCGAGTCACGAGCAAGCCCAATGCTGGGATGGATGGGCGGATGGATGGATGGATCGGTGAATGGATAAGTGGATGGAGGAATGAGTTAAAGGTGTTGAGTGAGAGAGGAAGATAAAGTGCAAGAGAGGGATAGAATGAGAAAAGCAGAGAAGAGAAAGCGGTGCTAAAATTGGTCTAGGAGATGGAGAAGTGTATTGGAGGAAGAAGAAGAAGAGGTTGAGGAGGATGTGCATGCTAGGAGATGGAGAAGTGTATTGGAGGAAGAAGAGGTTGAGGGGGATTAAGAGGGAGAGGAGGATGTGCATGCTAGGAGATGGAGAAGTGTATTGCAGGAAGAAGAGGTTGAGGGGGATTAAGAGGGAGAGGAGGATGTGCATGCTTAGGAGATGGACGAGTGAAGAGGAAGAAGAAGACAGACGGAACTATACAGTCAGCCAGTCCAGTGGACCATATGTGCAGGTCCAGACAAGCTTGTGGGGAACGAGTGATAATTGCCATACTGTCATCCCTGTGGACATGCTCTGGCTTGCCTATAGCAAAGTCAGTTAACTGTCCAAATATGTTAACACACTGCAGTCCTCCTCGACTATATCCCACATCCCATTAATCATAGATGAGCATCAACAACACTTTCCTGAATCCCTCTCTCCGCACATGGCAAAGAAAGAAATGAGTCTCTTGGATAAGAAGTGGAAATTCTATAGCGTTCTATGTGAATTCCCCCAAGGTGATTTGAGCTTTAATTGCTGTTTGGGAGCATTTGGGAGATGAAGTATATAATCATCTTTTGTTTCACCAAAATCCACCCAAAGAAATCCTGTCAGAAGTCACTGACCATCAAATCAAGCTTTATTTAGCACATTTAATAAATGGAATGTGACGCATTGTGCTTTACAGGAAAAAACAAAAAACGATGAAAATACAATGTGCTTTACAGGAAAAAACAAATAAACGATGAAAATACAATGTGCTTTACAGGAAAAAACAAATAAACGATGAAAATACAATGTGCTTTACAGGAAAAAACAAATAAACGATGAAAATACAATGTGCTTTACAGGAAAAAACAAATAAACGATGAAAATACAATGTGCTTTACAGGAAAAAACAAATAAACGATGAAAATACAATGTGCTTTACAGGAAAAAACAAATAAACGATGAAAATACAATGTGCTTTACAGGAAAAAACAAATAAACGATGAAAATACAATGTGCTTTACAGGAAAAAACAAATAAACGATGAAAATACAATGTGCTTTACAGGAAAAAAAAACAAATAAACGATGAAAATACAATGTGCTTTACAGGAAAAAACAAATAAACGATGAAAATACAATGTGCTTTACAGGAAAAAACAAATAAACGATGAAAATACAATGTGCTTTACAGGAAAAAACAAATAAACGATGAAAATATAAGCTGAAATATTTACTACACTATAAACATAACATAAAAACGTAAATGACACAAACTGAACAACTAAAAAGCACCCTAAGGAAAAGCAAAGTTAAAAAGATGTGTTTTAAGATCTCTTTTAAATATGCCCACAGTTTCGGCCCCCGCAGATTCTCTGGCAGGCTATTCCAGAGGCTGGGGCCATAGTAACTAAAGGCTGTCTCTCCATGCCTCTTGGTCCTAGGCTTTGGGATAGTTAAAAGGCCAGTACCAGAGGACCTGAGGGACCTACTGGGTACATAACTTAAAAGCATGTCTGACATGTATTGGGGTGCACAATCATGGATTGATTTAAAAACCTATATTTAATAACCAAATTAATTATATAACTCACACGCATAGAGCTTAAAACAGGTGTATTGTGTGTTGTCCGTCTGGTCTTGGTCAGTACCCGTGCTGCAGCATTCTGTATGTGTTGCACTTGACCAATAGCTTTTTTTGGGTAGACCAGACAGGAGAGCATAAAATTAAAGTAGTCAAGCCTGCTTGTAATAAAAGCATGGATGAGTCTCTCTGTATCAGCCTGAGAGAGAGACGGACACACCTTGGCAATGTTCCTCAGGTGGTAAAAAGCTATTTTGGTCACATTCCTAATGTGTGATTTTAAAATTTTGTTCAGAATCTAAACTAACACCTAGGTTTTTTACCTGGTGTTTTATCTTTATTGCCCGTGAATTAAAATGTGCGGCTAGATACTCTCTCTGTGCTTTGGCTCCAACAATTAGCTGGAGGAAGTTGTGACTCTTCCAAGTATTTAAATCACTAATACAGTCTAATAATTTATCTGTGGAGCTAAAATCCTCTGGTGACCCAGAAAAGTAAAGTTGTGTATCGTTTTCGTAGCAGTGAAAATCAATGCTGTGCTTTCTGATAACGTGGACAGGGGGTAACATGTATGTATATATATATATATATATATATATAAAACTGAACAGCTGGTCTCTTTTGAAGTGGTTGTTGCTTTAGGAATAATGAGCTACTGTTGCACTTGCAAACATCTCCAAATGTGGATCAAATGAATTGAGAATATTGTTCACGAAGAATAACTGCAGGCCTACCTATACAAGCACAGAACAATCTAAATGCATATCTGCGGTCTAAAAAGACGCGCTGTTTATGATGTACCTACTAGTTATCAATATTACTGGAAGTGTATTGATGTTGCTCATGGCTCCACAGCTCCAGGTAAAAGTTGCCTTTTTAAGCACAATCTGTTCAAGATTTCACAAATTGATGTTAGATGGTTCCTCACCCTGAAAGTAGTCCATGTGCCAGGAGAAACTGTAATCGATAGTTTGGTTTTCACAGCCACAAACCTCAGCTAACTTTAGCTACCGGTAGCTAAAATCAATGGAAGTGAATAGGGAATGTTTGCATGTTGTTGTTTTTTTGTTTGTTTGTTTTTTACAGCCAAATCACCTTTAATTAAGTAACTAAATATGGAGTTGATTTGTCCAGGAAATTTTGACAATTGCACACACGCCCCATTTACTTTCATTTATTGTTAGCTAGTTGTGGCTAAAGTTGGCTGGGAAAGGTGTGTAAGGGTAATGACTTGTCAGCAGATAGCCTAGCATCTCCACTACAAGATTTAATCCATGCTTGAAATCTATATGATAAACTCTGTACACTTCATATACACAGACAAAAATATATAAACATAACATCTACTGCTGATCCCTTGTTTCAATGAGCTGAATTTAAAAAAATCCCATACAATTTCCCTACGCACAAAAAGCTTATTTCACTAAAATGTTGTGCACACATTTCTTTACATCCCTGTTAGTGAGCATTCTACTTTGCCAATATAATCCATCCACCTGACAGGTGTGGCATATCAAGAAGTTGATTAAACAGCATGATCAATACACAGGTGCACCTTGTGCTTGGGACAATAAAAGGCCACTTTAAAATGTGCAGTTTTGTCACACAACACAATGCCACAAGATGTCTGAAGTTTTGAGGGAGTGTGCAATTGGCATGCTGACTGCAGGAATGTCAACCAGAGCTGTAATGTTCATTTTTATACCATAAACTGCCTCCAATGATGACTGACTTCCTTATAAGAACTGTAACTCAAGATTGTTGCGTTTATATTTTTGTCCAGTATAATGTTGTATTAATGTAAAGAGTTTGAGTTTGATATAATGCACAAAAAGTGACAACACCTTTACCTATTGATATGCTTCATGTACAGATTCCTGTTTTGATTGATACATATCAAAACAGGAGCTACCTGCTCCAAAGCCTGATGCAGAGTGTCTATGGACATTTGTGTGAGTAAAGAGTGCCAGGATGTAACACCAGAAAAGGTGGCTAATTGATTCCAATTCTATGTGTGTTTACGTGTGTGAATGTGTGTTCGAATATCCTCATTATCAAGTGTGTGTGCGTGTTACCAAGCTGTGGCAACACACACATGCAGACAGGCAGTGGTGTGGATGGGGTAGACTTAGCGAAAGGATGTGCGGTCGGTGTCTGACTCTATGGGCATGTTCGGGCCTGCGTCCTGACTGTGAGAGGCTAATAGCTGGGAAGAGCAACTCCTGACACGCTGGGATGCAGAGCATGCTCCGGCCTGTCCCTTCCTCATCCCAATCCACACCCAGCCGAGTGGCGGAGCATTGTCGGAGCATTGTCGGAGCATCGGGAGCGCCGATGGGTCGTTATTGGAAAAGGGCTGAGGCGTTAGATGTCATTTTCATCCCATCATGACACTTCTTGCTCTGAGAGCTCCAGGAATGTTTGAAGTTTTGGAGGCAAAGGGCTCATTTGAAGGATGGATGGTGCATGCTTGGGAGCAATTATCCCTAATACAGAATAATGTGTTGTTTACCAGACAGACACCCAAGACACCCATAACAGCAGCTATGAGATCACTTGTAAATAGAGTGGCTTAAAGTAATCTTGGGTAGATTCGTTCAGTGTGAATAATCATGATGGGGGTTTTTATGAAACACAAGGTATTCTTTGTGTTGTGTTGTGCCTTCTATTCCACCTACAGTACCCAAAGCAGGTGTCAACTCCCTCAAATAGCCAATACTGCAGTCTAAAACTGATGACTGCTGTCAGTCAAGTAGTTAGTGTATTCAATTCAATGTTCATTCCCAAGGACAGATTGTTACTGGGCTGTAAATGGCAACAACATGGTAACCATAGCCTACAATACATAAGACCGTACAGACTCCACACAGACACAACAGCACTCCAAATCCTCATCAGTCCAGGTAAAAGAGAACATTTTAAAGTGAAGTGTCATTGAAAAGGTCCTATTGGCAAGGGCAACTCATTGGAGTGGCAATGTCACCTTTTAATACATTTTTTAACACATAACGAGCTGCTTGCAAACACAAACCAAGTCTGTCTGAACAGCAGCCATAGTATTTAAGGAGTTAATCTCTCCAAAGCCCAGTGCCTCCTACAGTAGCTGAGAGGTGACGGCCAAAACTAGGTGGTGAAGTCAATATGCCCCTATGCCATTCCCCATAGCCTGGGCCCCCACAAGCCTGCAACCACCCAGCCTCTTCTCCTACCTTAACCCTTTCAAGTCCACCACACAGTGTCTCAACTCCCCACAGACACTGATCCCCAAGCCGATTCATGTTCAAGCACGGGCCCGACGCAGGATTAAAGGTGTTACACACTCTCCTGCCATTTTGGGAATCCCCCTGCATTAGAAGCAACTCTTTCATTCCTATCGGCTTGACGGTAAGCTATTTTCTTTTCAGAAACTCACGCTTGACATGTTACTAGTAGCCCAAAAAAGCATTTGCGATGCAAATGGTCCACGAATGGACTTGACAAACATTGTTACGTCCTGTCTTGGGGGTTTCTTTGATTTGTTGTCCTACTCGAGTACAAATGCTCCTTTTGTTTAGTGCTTTGGGTAGGAGTTGCCTGTGGGCACAGATCTAGGATCAGTTTACTGTCTCCCAAATCCAAACCATAACCATTAGAGGAGAGAGAATGCTAAACTGACCTTGGTGCTTAGTATAGAGGTATAATCCTGAATCCATAAATATGTCATTTACATAAGTATACACACCTCTGAGTCAATACTTTGTAGAAGCACCTTTGGCAGCGATTATAGCTGTGAGTCTTTCTGGGTAAGTCTCTAAGAGCTTTCCACACCTGGATTGTGCAACATTTGCCCATGACTCTTTTCAGAATTCTTCAAGCTCTGTCAAATTGGTTGTTGAGCATTGCTAGACAACCATTTTCAGGTCTTGCAATAGATTTTCAAGTAGATTTAAGTCGAAACTGTAACTCGGCCACTCAGGAACTTTCATTGTCTTCTTGGTAAGCAACTCCAGTGTTGATTTGGTCATGAGTTTTAGGTTATTGTCCTGCTGAAAAGTGAATTAATCTCCCAGTGTCTGGCGGAAAGCTCCATTCCTTTATTTTTTTATCCTGAAATATTACGCAGTCTTTAACGATGACTAGAATACCGATAACATGATTTTTGCCACCACTAGACTTGAAAATATCGAGAGTGGTACTCATTAATGTGTTGTATTGGATTTGCCCCAAATATTTTTTTGCAATATTACTTTAGTGCCTTGTTGCTAACAGGATGCATGTTTTGTAATATTTTTATTCTGTACAGGCTTCCTTCTTTTCACTCTGTCATTTAGGTTAGTATTGTGGAGTAACTACAATGTTGTTGATCTATCCTCAGTTTTTAATTAACCTAATGACAGAGTGAATGATAAATGATTAACACCTGTTAATGTTTTAAAGTCACCATTGGCCTCATGGTGAAAACCCTGAGTGGTTTCCTTCCTCTCCGGCAACTGAGTTGGGAAGGACCTCTGTATCTTTGTCGTGACTGGGTGTATTGATACACCATCCAAAGTGTAATTAATAACTTCAGCTGGCTCAAAGGGATATTCAATGTCTGCTGTTTTACCCGACTACCAATAGGAGCACTTCCTTGCGAGGCATTGGAAAACCTCCCTGGTCTTTGTGGTTGAATATGTGTTTAAATGTACTGCTCGACTGAGGGAACTTACAGATAATTGTATGTGGGGTACAGAGATGAGGTAGTCATTCAAAAATAATGTTAAACACTATTATTGCAGACGGTCGAGACAACTTATTATGTGATTTGTTAAGCACATTTTTACTCCTGAACGTATTGAGGCTTGCCATAACAAAGGAATTACTTATTGACTCAAGACATTTCAGATTTTCGCTTTTTATTAATTTAGAACATTTTAGAAAAATATTATTCCACTTTGACATTATGGGGTATGTGTGTAAGCCAGTGACAAAAAAAATCAAAATGTTTTATTAATTTAAAATTCATGATGTAACACATAGAAATGTGGAAAAGTTCAAGGGGTGTGACTGCTTTTTGAAGGCACTGTATATTTACGTGAATCCAAACATCTATTCTTCATTTGTCTGTCTAGAACAAATTGAGAACAACTTTTTTTGTAACATTCATATTTCAGTTGGATACCATTCATATTCTAATTCCATATTTTATAATAGGGGACCAATTATAACAATCATCCCAGACTTTTACAAATCCACTTTTTCTGCGAGGTCATCTTCTTTCCCCTAAGCATTTGCTATACAAAATGATGAATTAATGTAATAACAGGGTATATTTTCACACCGTGATACTTAACATTGTTCTCCCACTCTGTCTAACTACTGCGTTCAGGTAACAATACTGCTTTAATTGTTCCGTCAGGCAGACACGCAAGGCAAGGCAGTTTAGTGCAGGGTGTAAGGACTCTCCCTGTACTACCTTAAAGGCCCACTCTGTGATATTTACGGTCATTTTTTTTGTATGTATATCAAAGGGACAATCTGTGATTTGTAAATCAATTTTTGTACTTTGAAATAATGAAATGTATACCCATTGATTCTTGAAGAATATAACTTACCAATGCGTCACAAACTTCAACTGTCAGAACCCCAAATATAAGCTTGCTTTACTCCATTGTTTGTAGACAATATAATTGTGAACAAACACTGTATAGCCTCAAAACATGGTTAGAACTATAATTTTGATATCACGGATGGTCAGTCCTTGCATCCATAGATCTGTCTATGAATTTGAGAATGGTTACACAGCAGTCCTTCAGCTGTACCAAAACAGTGGTGGGTAAACTCTTTGTTATTGTTTGAACTGCAGATTGCCCCTTTAATTATATAAATGCATTGATTCTTGAAGAATAGGAATTTGAGAGTAGTTGGTTTACATTTCTCCAGCCCCATCGCTCAGCTTAATAGAAAATCAAGTGGAGGGGCAACCATTTTGTGATTTTTCAAATAAAACAGTGGGCCTGTAAGGAGTGTATTACTCAGTGTGTATCACCCTGTGTGTGTGCTGCTCAGTCAAGTCGTTTTCTGTCTCTACTTGAATATCGCCCGACCTCAAGTCCTCAGGTAGAAGTGTTTCGGATTTGTAACAACAGTTCATCCGTTCTCATTCAACATAAGGTGATGGATTCCAACTATCAATCATACAAACTATAGAATATAAGAAACCAAACACTAACACCAATTCTGCAATTACAGTAGGCTCCTCTCCTAAAAGCTGTCAAAGGAAGGGCCCATAGATTATCCTGATGTAAAAAGAAAACATTGGCCCCTGTAAATTGTCTAGTTACAACAACGGAGCTGGTGTTTTCCGAGTGTGTCCTCAGTCGCCATGAGACAGGTAAGGGAAAAAGCTTGTGTCAAAGAACAGTTGACAGACACATTGGAGAGGAAGCCTATGTGTGGGGACAGAGTGGAGCCCCGGAGCGACGCGGGTGACAGCCAAGAGAAGGGCTGAAGAAAGACGTAACGCGGTGGTGGGTCAGAAGGCAGCGCCTCAGTGGCCGGGGGATCCTTTTACAGATCCTTACTGCCATCGAGCCCTGAATAAAGTCCCCCACGCTTGAGTACGCTTGACAGACACAGCCAAAAAGCCCCCACAGGCAAGGAAACACAGGTTCACGTTTCAAACAGAGGTCAACTCTGTAACAATCCGGGGCGACACCTTTCGGGAGGCAACTCTTTTTCAGCTCAGACAAATCACATCGCGGCAGCTCCCGTTTCAAGTGTCTTTAGATACATTCCTATACTGTCGATTTAGTTTGGATTGGGTGTATGTCAAATACATACATGTCATTATAATTCTTCAGGTGAAACAAATGTGAATATTGATATATGTTCCCAGGTATTCCCAGGTATTCCCTTAATATTAATGGAGAAAGTGACTTTCTTTAACAGGAATCCTATCTTGCAACAGATAGCACAAAAGAGGTAAAAAACAAACAAACCAGGATTGACTTTTAAACTAACATTCTTAATCAGTTACTATAGTATATTGAAAATCATTAAACATGTACAACCATTCATTGTTGTTCAGAGCTGTATTTGTCAGGCGCTACAAAGTAATTGTCCCCCCGACAAAAATCTCTTCCACTCTGCACGCCCACTTTGTTTGACACGTGTTGCATGCACCTAAATGGAAGCATTTTGGATTGAGTCGTATGTACTGAACCTTTTTAGTCATGCTTGTGGTATGGTATCAATAACAGATCAGTTCTGGGATGAAGAAAGTAACAACAGAACTAACTCTCAATCACCTGAAAAACAGATCACTGTCTTATACTGATACTAGAATAGTTTGGTCAGTGTCTGCTCTTTGAACGCATGAAGAGTCAAAACACACAGATTCCCGCAACTCAGTCTTCTGTCACAGGAGTGGTTGCAGCCATAGACATAAATATATCCTTGGTTGCAGCCAACAACCCATCTCATCAAGAGAACTTCACTGATCTAATGCAGCAATGTCAGTCCGTTCTCAGGGAAAGTAGCACCTTAGCCAGCACCTTTAGGTTTTACATTACCTTTTAGTCTAGGGAAGACCGAGACACCGAAACAGACAATAAAATGAAAAACTAGGGAGAGCAGAATAAAGAGAGAGAAAGAGACAGTCAGACAGAGACAAAACAACCCCTCGCCGTCCCGTTAGCTTGTAACGTTTGCGTGCGCATGTATGTCTGCCGTGTGTGTACGTCGACATGATCTGAAACTCACCGTCCAGGTGGCGGACTTGGCAGTACTGGACTGCTGGAAGGTGACCTCGAAGCAGTGGGGTCCAGGATAGTCGGTGTTTGACGGGATAGCTGGCGCCGGCGACAGGCCGTCAAATGTGCTGTTGGGCTGCGAGTAGGGGGACGGCGTCGGCACTGCAGACGTGTTCTCCCCCGAGCTGTAGGGGCTGGTGGACGCCGCTCGCTGGCTCCCCAGGTTCGCCTCCATGCTGCTGCTCAACAGGTTGTACTGGGACTGCACAGAGGGAAGGAGGGCGGGAGGGAAAGGAGGAGGGAGGGAGGAGGAAATTGTTAAGGAAAAGGTAAGGCCCAACCTGGAGAGACATACAGGGATTTTTGGGCTCATCGGGGGGTTCAGATTACAACACTCAAAGGAAGGGTTTTTGGAGGGGTAGGGAGGGATAGGAATTGTTGAGGTGTGTGTAAAACAAGGAAAATTCAAACAAGTGGGGACCTTTCGCCAGTCCCCACAAGGAAAAATGCTATTTTAGGCTTCGGGGTTAGGTTCAGGGTTAGAAGTTAGAGAAAATAGGATTTTAAATTTGAATTTTTTGTTTGGTCCCCACAAGGATAGTAAAACAAACGTGTGTGTGTGTAGACCCCCACCCTGTATCCCCCCCAGGGGGGGCTGGGTGAGGTTGTAAAACATCAATGTAATCTGTGATCTGCCTAATTGCCTGCCAGTGCCATCTCCATGGGGAAATGTGTAACTGTGGTGAGAAACTTCAGATCACTAGCCAAACTATCTGCACATGGAGGGAAAAGCCTGAAGAAAACAATCTTCTAATACTCCATTTACAGACAACCTCAAAATCATCAATAATCAGAGAGGGAAAGCCTCTAGCCATAATAAAGTCTACACAAAGTCGCCAACTCGTGCAGTAACTACTGTACTTGATTGAAGATTAGCACACAACTGATAATTATCAGTCATCAATATAAGCAATATCATTTTGCAATGGAGTGTGGAATACTGTGGAGAAATACATTCAAAAAAATAAATAAAATGTCTTTCCCCACCTGATCTCCCTTCACAACCCCTGGACAATCAAAACACTACTACTGCAATGAACTGGGCAAAACACAGGTATACAAGACAAGGTTGAACACACAGACATAAAATCAAAACACCAAGAGTTACCTTCTTTTTCACGTAGTACATCCTTCCAACCGGCTGTATTCACTTTCACAACACAAACTCCTAAGTCAGAAGTTTCAGAGCAAAATAAAGCAAGAAGAAAAAGGAAGCATAGCCTGTAGGATCGGTAGAGTGGTGTGCATCGATGGGAGAGAGTTGTGTCCAAACACAGCAGCACCCCTTCTCAAAGACCCTTTAATGGCAAAGGTTAGGAAAAAAAACCCACTGACAGAAAGAACGACAGGGGATGAACTGAGAGAGAGGGAAAGAAAGAGGGAGAGAGACCCAAAAAATTGTGCCAGTGTTCTAATTACAGCATGCCTGGACTCAGACGACAACATCAGCGCAAGTATGCACACGCTGGAGAATGCATAGTGAAGACCCGCACAGCTAGGATAAACATTGTCTGTCTGACATTTGTCCCAGAGAGAAAGAGAGACCGAGGGGAATGAGGAAAACACTAAAAAAGTATAGGAGTCGGGCTCAAAGGTCACAGGAGGGGAGATAGTGGTGCGCCCATATAAGGACAGTGCATAGGATTGTCTGTGAGGCAGGCGGCCCATGTCATATCAATACTGAGTTGAATTCACACATTTTGACTGGGGTTTGTTGTTGTCAAGCAGCGGGTTGTGGTTCCCTAAGTGTTTAAAACAATGATGTCTCATCGAAAGTCATTTTGATTCCCCCCGTACAGGAAAAACCAAACAGTAGGCCTATTTCTAGCCAGAACCTAGGCATTCACCACTGGATCATGCACCATTTGAGGAACTTACACCAGACAGACACTACACTCTCAGAAAAAAGGGTTCCAATAGGGTTCTTCGGCTGTCTCCATAGGAGAACCCTTTTTGGTTTCAGGTAGAACCCTTTTGGGTTCCGTCTGTGGAAAGGGTTCTACATGGAACCCAAAGGGATGAACTAACATTCTTAATCAGGAACCAAAAATTGTTATTTTCCTTTGGGGACAGCCGAAGAACCCTTTTAGGTTATAGAGAGCCCTTTTTTCCCCCTAAGAGTGTACCTGGCATGCAACTATAAAGACCCATTCCTGATTAAACCAGGCTTGGGCTGGATGTATAGTTCAAGGCTTGCTCTGAACATTGGTAAAAGCCAGTGGTTTCCTATAACAGCCTGTATGAATGAATGCCTATAAATGCATTCATAATTTGTAGTACACAAAGACGGTTCATAGAAAGTGTTCTTAATATTTTTTTTTACTGTTAATACTATGCAACATGTATCTATTTGAGAGACCTTGGTTCGTAAAGGGAGTTTCCACTATAGTGAGACAAGTCCAGCTGTTGTTGTCATCTCTAGAAAACATTTTAGACAAGTTCATCTGAGGAACATACTGTAGTCACAGAGGTAACCACACACACTTGCACCCACACACACACACACACACACACACACACAGGTGTGCTATGTCATAATGTCTCAGCGTGATCTATAACAAGTTGAAACAGAGCAAAAGCCTCCAGTGTGTGTGTGTTAGAATAGTGCACTCCCGGTGACCTACTGTTTGCGTCCTGAGCTAATCACAGCATCTAAAAACGTTCCATCTATCTTCTTATCAATTTACTGCGTTGAAATAACACACTGGGTACACACTGGTTAAATCAATATTGTTTTCAAGTCATTTCAATTAAATTACAATGAACTAATGTGGAATAGACATTGAATTGACACATGTGGCCCAGTGAGAAGACACAATAAAAATACAATAAATATCCCTACCAATCAGGATGCAATGAAAAATGCATTTCATGGCATCATGCGTTTTGTTGCATGTCTGGACTAAGCAGAATATTTGGGAGGAGTAGATTAGCGCCTGGTAACTGCTACATCACCAATTTGGTCTAAACTCTGATCATGAAGTCATGAATGTCTGCCCCCTATTGGGAGGAAATGGGAAGTGGCAGTAAAGAGGATAAGGTTAAGATTTGGGAAGGTAAACTGATCCAAGATCTGCACCTAGGGGTAATTTAACCCCAGCGCCAGTAAAGAGTGTTTGTTATACTGGGGTAGTTAGAAGTTTCCCCTAACTGCTGGTCCAGGAACAGCGTTTTTCTTTGACCATCCTAATGATTATGTTTATGATTTCTTACTCATTAATTAATTAATTATTCTCTGTTCGTGAAAAACATCCGATGTGAGATATTTTGTTGTTGTTGTGAATTTAACTAGGCAAGTCAGTTAAAAATAAATTCTTATTTACAATGACCGCTTACTCCGGCCAAACCCGGATGACGCTGGGACAATTGTGCGCTGCTCTATGGGATGCCCAATCATGATGCAGCCTGGATTCAAACCAGGTACTGCAGTGACACCTCTTGTACTGAGATGAAGTGTCTTAGACCACTGTGCCACTCGGGATTCATGGAATTCACACAACAAATAATTGTGTGCATTGAAATATTGATCTTCAAGACTGTTATTGTGAACACCTGTGACAACCAGTCCCATGATATCAGAACTGGAATGGTGACTATAATTCTTTATAGCAAACTCTATATCCCCCATCTACCCAATAAAGCCAAAAGAGCGTACCAATGTCAATACAGTTGAGAAATATACCAACAATATGAATGGACTCCAGTAAGTAAGCATTTCACGGTAAGGTGTTGTATTCAGAGCATGTGACATAAAATTGGATTGGATTTGAAGTATAGTTAAATCCATGAGATATATCTTTTGTAATATTACAGTAAAATGACACTAGTCATCTATCATGTTAGTTACTCTGTGATAAATCTTAAATAGTATTTACACAAAAAGCAAAAGAACAGGAGGCATCCGACCTATCATTGACCCCCTTACATCTTCATCCGCCTACCCTACTTGAATAACAAGTCGACACAAATTATGGTTCTGAGTAACCGTACTACAGAACAATACTGTGACTGATTCCCAAATAAAACCAACGACACAATCCAACCAAAAATAAGTTCTCCTCGTAAAAATGACACATCAAAATGACATCCACACAGGTGTGTAGACTAAAACAGATATATATACTGCATAATAGCAGAAATAAAAGTCACAGACACCTTACCGTGGTGTAGTGCTGCCCGGGGTCACTAACATACAACATTTTAGATGTCCTGTAGAGAGCAGAGGGCGGTCGTAAGGAGAATGGTGCTCCCCTGACCGGGTGGTCATAGATGGAACTGGGAGAAGGGGAGCGGTAAGGTCAGGTGTGATCAGGTGCGGTCACTGCTATGAACCACACTAGTCATCTTTCAGATCCACAGGGCAGGTGAACCGCTCACTAGAACCCGGGTTGGGTCGTGATGGAGGAACGACGTATGACGGTTCATTCGCTTCTTTTGACCTGCCTCTGCTGCTGGTCTTGTCTCGGCCCTCTCAACTAGTTCTGCATCTAACAACAAATGTAAGGACCTCCCATTTTTTTTTCTCTCATGACTATTCATTAACTAGCAAGGCAAGTCCAGGCTTGCCCAGTGACATATTGGATCAGTCCAATATTGTACATCAGATGGCTCGTTTGTAATTGAATGACTTGTCCTCTTCTCATAGATTTTGGTCGTGTGAGCATCGTTTGGTGTTCAGGTAAAACAACACACTCTCTAGTCCATTAGTGCCTTCCTCATAAAGCACTGACAAGGTATCTGTTTGCCAAACACATTGAAAAATAATTGAAGTCGTCTGTTTACAATAGAGAGATGTGTCTAAACATTTAGAAAATAATGTTATGGCAGTTTCTAGACTGTTGCAGCTGTTTTAGACACACACACACACACGCTACAGATGGCTGAGCAGAAGTTTGTGTGTGGGGCTTGGCTTGCTGCTCTCTAATTAAGGTGTTAACCTCCCCCTAATCCCAGACCACTCACCACAGAGTACTGAGGGAGGGAAAGGGCTCCGGAGGAGAGGGAAATGAGGAGGGAATCTCTACTTCAATGGAGGGAAAACCACGCCCCACCAATACAGGAACAACCCTGACCTGATACCGGCTAGTCTGTTATTGTCCACGCATGTCACGCCGCCACAAAGTCAACGTGAAAACAAAAGCATTAATCCATTCTAAAATACTAGTCCAGTATATAAACGGAGTGGACATGCGTTTTTAATTTTCTTATTTTACAAATGCAAGTAAGTTAAGAACAAATTCTTATTTTCAATGATGGCCAAGGAACAGTGGGTTAACTGCCTTGTTCAGGGGTAGAACGACAGATTTTTACCTCGTCAGCTCGGGGATTTGATCTTGCAACCTTTCGGTTACTGGTTCAACGCTCTAGCTACTAGATGAAGTGTACATGACATAGACTAACCAGGTGAATCCAGGTGAAAGCTATGATCCCTTATTGATGTCACTTGTTAAATTCAATCAGTGTAGATGAAGGGGAGGAGACTGGTTTAAAGAAGGATTTTTAAGCCTTGAGATGATTGAGATATTGATTATGTGTGCCATTCAGAGGGTTAATGGGCAAGACAAAAGATTGAAGTGCCTTTGAACGGGGTATGGTAGTAGGTACCAGGCGCACTGGTTGTGTCAAGAACTGCAACGCTGCTGGGTTTTTCATGCTCAACAGTTTCCTGTGTGTATTAAGGACAGTCCACCACCCAATGGACATCCAGCCAACTTGACACAACTGTGTGAAGCGTTGGAGTCAACATGGGCCAGCATCCCTGTGGAATGCTTTCGACACCTTGTAGAGTCCATGCCCCGACCAATTGAGGCTGTTCTGAGGGGAAAATGGGGTGCAACTCAATATCAAGGTGTTCCTAATGTTTTGTACACGCAGTGTATGGTGGTAATTTCACTCGTCTGTATTTTAACGTATTTCTTCTTGTGAGGACTAAATCTTATCATAACTCAAACTTCCTCAAATCTCATGATTTTATGCACATTTTTGAAAGTTAGGACTCAGCCCTTACAGTGTGTTGTTAATTGAATTCAACTGCAATTTAATTCACAATTTAACTAGACTTTCTCTTCCTACCATGACGTTGTCGTTCATGTCCCTCATGTGGTAGATGTCCATGCAGACCTCTGTAGCGTTACTGGGGGTGCTGGTGGAGGGAGCCTGCCTCTCCCCAGAGTGACCCCCATGGGGGAGCTCAAAGTAGGTGGTGTCCGGTTCTCTGGGGGGGTCAACAGAGACACAGTCTGATCAAACACTTCTCACTCAGATCCAAAGACCAGGATCCATCATCACTCACATATGAACAAACTGACCAAAATCAAAGAAAGAGAATGGCCCCAATTTAATCTCTCGTGGGCAGAGTATGCGTGTTAACCAAGAGAATCTGTCAAGGCTGTAATCGAATGGCTGAGATAACTAGCAGCAGTAGTTCCTGTGTTTGTGTTTTCATCATTGATTATTTGGACGAATCAGGATTGGGCGAAGGCGGTGCTTTAAATCTTTGAGTGGTGATTTCAAGCCTGTGTGCGCAGTAGTTAATTAGCGGAAGGGGGGGGCATTGTCTGAAAGTTTATTTTTGCAACTTCCTCTCTTGCACAACCCAAAACCCTCAACTGTTAACACATTTGGACCCAGAAGCAGAGCTGGTAGAAAACTTGTGGCGACACAGCATTAGCCTCCGGTATTGTTCAATCTGGTGTAACGCCGCCAAGCAGCAGCACCGACCGCCTGCATTTTTTCAGGTTCCAGTTCAGCAATTACCTGCTCTGTCGCAGTCTACCATTGAAAACTACACGCAGCAAAGTTGTGCTATTTGTATTTGAGCAATATGATTGGCCATTCATTCAAGCACTACTACGCTCCCGCGAATCACATTTCGAGCAGTACAGAAGTTGATAGCTACCTTCACACAGCACACGCAAGCTGTCCTGAGCAAAAAGAAGCATCCATCATCTACTCACTGAGCTTGTTTATTATATGAAAGTGATTTACAAAAGTAAACCCTCAATAGTGAGCACACTAGCAATATGCTGGCTACTGTTGATAGTCTGCTAAAAGAAAACTATAAAAATACCCTTTAGCATGTGTCTTGGCTAGCCTACCGTAGCCAGGTCCTATCTTAAAAGGGCAGCATCTTATTTTGCGATGTAAAAAATGATATTCTAAATTGAATGCAATTGTAAAGAATAGAGTAATGACTTACATTGTTAAATTATATTAACCTCTAAATGTCTAAGCCATTGTTATTTTTTTAATAAGCTAACAAATGGACTTGTTTTAAGATGGTCATACGATGGATAATTTACCTATTTGATATTGAATTTTAGGACCCCTTTAGTTATCAAAAAAAATGTAACAAATTATTTAATAAAGTATTGAATTTGGTCTTCACCGCTATGGCCCATAGAAACGCATTGAATATAACATTCATAAATGGCAAAAAAACTGTAAAAAATAAGTGTCTGTCCTACTGTATATCTAGGAGATCTAGGAAAGCTCAGGATATGTTTTAGTTTAGTTTTTTAAACATATATTTAACACTTTATTTTTTGGGGCACAAAACTACCTCCATACTTCCATTCATTTGTATGGGTTACCTTCAGACGAGTCCTGTGAGCAAAACAGAACGCCATCGTGTTCGTGAGAGTCTCCCGTTTCCACAGAGGGGTCATATTAGTTTGTAGCCCAAACGGTTCAGATGCTACAGACAGAAGTTTCCACATCAGCGTTATCGACTTCAGACAAGTCCTTTGGGGCTTAAGAGGGACGTAGAGCAAAACGGAAAACACCATCTTGTTCGTGAAAGTCTTGTCTTTCCATAGAGCGGTCATTATTAGTTTCTAGGCCAAACCTTTCAGACACCACAGATATATATATATATTTTTTTGGGGGGTGGGATTTTACCTCCTTTTCTCCCCAATTTTGTGGTCTCCAATTGTTAGTAGTTACTATCTTGTCTCATCGCTACAACTCCCAGACGGGCTCAGGAGAGACGAAGGTCGAAAGCCATGCGTCCCCCGAAACACAACCCAACCAAGCCTCACTGCTTCTTAACACAGTGCGCATCCAACCCGGAAGCCAGCTGCACCAATGTGTCGGAAACACCTTGCACATGGCGACCTGGTTAGCGTGCACTGCGCCCGGCCCGCCACAGGAGTCGCTAGTGTGCGATGAGACAAGGATATCCCTACCGGGCAAACCCTCCCTAACCCGGACGACGCTAGGCCAATTGTGCGTCGCCCCGGTCACGGCCGGCTGCGACAGAGCCTGGGCGCTAACCCAGAGTCTCTGGTGGCACAGCTAGCACTGCCCTAGACCACTGCGCCACCCGGGAGGCCTCACCACAGATATTTCTGTGAGAAACATAGGCGAATCTAAGAAACATATCTCTAGCTTAAATTTACGGATTCTGATGGGGATTTTTTTATTATGTTCCTTAGATTGTCTTCGTGTCAATAGACTCTTAAGGATTTACAGCTTTTTAATACATATCATAATAACCAAATATAGTCTATTAATAAATATGCAAAAAATGTGTAAGCGAACAATACAATTTAATTTGATTTAATTTGATTTTAATAACTGCATATAGAGAGAAAGCATGCAAACCTACAGTATAGGCCCTGCATGATCCCAATGCATTTAAAAACTACTCAGTGTCCGGGCCAGTTAAAATTCTGTTCTGTCACAGACTACGAATAGGACCCAGAGTTTTACATGACCAGGTCATGAGATCAGGAAAAACTCCAGGCCCCAGAAAAGACACGTACGAATTTTGCCAAACCACTTTTGAAGCTGTGGTGCCACCTCTTTCCAGAAGTAAATAAGAAAGCTGACCAAATTTCACAAGAGTTTACTTCTGGGTAACAGCGATTGCCCCAATTCAATGAATTGCTAATAAGGAAGAAATAGGGCACATTCTGAATGTTTATGACCATCTCTTTTGGCACACATTAGCTGTGGAATAAAATAGCCAACTCACACTTATTTCACAACTCAATTACATTTTTATTAAACGAGCCGAAACACTGCACCAAAAAGTGAAAAAACCCTAGTCGGAATAGATAATGCAATGACATAAAATGACGTTTAAAATGTAATAAGTATCAAGAGAGAAAAGGGAAATTGTCTGGTCCGTTCATGTCTTTACGGTGTGTGTGTGTGTGTGTGTGTGTGTGTGTGTACACTTACAAGGTGTTCCACAGGTGCTCGAAGGTGCTCCCCTCGTCAGCAGCAGTGGGCTGGGACATTTTGGCAGGAGGGTAATCCACCATAGGGCAGATCACTCTGTAGGGGTCAAAGGTCAAATGGAGTTACCGCTGGAGTATCAGGGATATACAGAGGCATGAACTGTCTCTGACACAAAACCCATCAGACTGTTAAACAGCCACCACTAACATTGAGTGGCTGCTGACAACACACTGGCTCAACTCCAGCCACTTTAATAGTGAAAATTGATGGAAAAAATATTTCACTAGCCACTTTAAACAATGCTACTTAATATGTTTACATACCCTACATTACTCATCTCATATGTATATGTATATACTGTACTCTATATCATCTACTGCATCTTTATGTAATACATGTATCACTAGCCACTTTAAACTATGCCACTTTGTTTACATACCCTACATTACTCATATCATATGCATATACTGTACTCTATACCATCTACTCCATCTTGCCTATGCCGTTCTGTACCATCACTCATTCATATATCTTTATGTACATATTCTTTATCCATTTACACTTGTGTGTGTATAAGGTATTCGTTTTGGAATTGTTAGGTTAGATTACTCGTTGGTTATTACTGCATTGTCGGAACTAGAAGCACAAGCATTTCGCTACACTCGCATTAACATCTGCTAACCATGTGTATGTGACAAATACATTTGATTTGATTTAGGTAACATTTAGACTAAAGTAAAGGGTCTATAAGTAGTTGACAGACTGTCATTTTTTAAATATTCAGATATTAACCGTGAAGGGTAGGCTAGGTAAAGAAAAAAGGTTGGGAACCACTGGACGAGCTAAATCATTCCTGTTCACATATGTGAACAAACAGATAACTCACACAAAACCACCACAACTGACTAACCAGGTGGCAATAGGGACTATATGTTTGCCTTTTTTCATATCAAACAAACATTACAACTACATCCTTGAAAGGAGAAGGAAAGGAGAAAGGAAAAACAGATGTGTTGCCAGGGGAAGTGATTCACTCAGGGTAATTTTATCGATTGCCGATAGAGAGTGTAATCACCGAATGGTCTGAGTGTGTTGATGATGTGCTGGGAGTGTGAGTGCGACACACACAAGTGCACACGCACACACACACAGACACACACCCCTGTCTCTTGGTGCTGCTGTTTCCAGGTGTGATCACACCGGGTATGGGCCCAGTAGACTGGCACAGGGGTGTCGGGGGCTCGACATGCCTGGGCCTGCCCGCTCCTCATCGTCTCACCCCAAGAGAGGACCGTGTGCCACGTGGCATCGCACGCAACTTCCTCCTTCCCCTTCCCACTCTAAAGGATGAGGGCCCCACCCCTCTCCCCCATAGGAGGAACTACCAATCAAGTTTAAATATTGAGCTCTGTGGGCTTCGGAGCTGCAATAATGAATCTGTATAGGCCTAAGTAGTGGATATCGATGCATGTATGACTGAAACACGTATGACTTGCAAAATATGACAGATGGCTTGGATCAGAATCTTTGTTTGCTCTGCTGCTAACTGCACTTTGATACAAACAGACCATATTGACACTGACCTCTGATACACTACATGACCAAAAGTACGTGGACACCTGCTCTTCGAACATCTCATTCCATAATCATGGGCATTAATATGGAGTTGGTCCCCCCTTTGCTGCTATAACAGCCTTCACTCTTCTTGGAATGCTTTCCACTAGATGTTGGAACATTGCTGCGGGGACTTTCTTTCATTTAGCCACAATTGCATTAGTGAGGTTGGGCACTGATGTTGGGCGATTAGGCCTGGCTCGCAGTCGGCGTTCCAATTCATCCCAAAGGTTTTCAATGGGGTAGAGGTCAGGGCTCTGTGCAAGCCAGTCAAGTTCTTCCACACTGATCTTGACAAACCACAAAAAGCACATGGACCTCGCTTCGTGTACGGGGGCATTGTCATGCTGAAACAGGAAAGGGTCTTCCTCAAACTGTTGCCACAAAGTTGGACGCACAGAATCGTCTATAATGTAATTGTATGCTGTAGCGTTAAGATTTCCCTTCACTGGAACTAAGGGGCCTAGGCCAAAATATGAGAAAAGGCCCCAGACCATTATTCCTCTTCCACCAAACTTTACAGTTGGCACTATGCATTTTGGCAGGTAGCATTCTCCTGGCATCCGCCAAACACAGATTCGTCCGAACGCGTTTCCCCTGCTCCAGAGTCCATTGGCTGTGAGCTTGACACCGCTCCAGCAGACGCCTGGCATTGACCATGGTGATCTTAGGCTTGTGTGCGGCTGCTCGGCCATGGAAACCTATTTCATGAAGCTCCCGACGAAACAGTTATTGTGCTGACGTTGCTTCCAGAGGCAGTTTGGAACTAGGTAGCAAATGTTGCAACCGAGGACAGATGATTTTTACACGCTATGCACTCAAGCGATCCCATTCTGTGAGCTTGTGTGACCTACCACTTCGCGGTTGAGCCGTTGTTGCTCCTATACGTTTCCACTTCACAATAACAGCACTTACAGTTGACCGGGGTAGCACTAGCAAGGCAGACTTTTGACAAACTGACTTGTTGGAAAGGTGGCATCTTATGACGGTGCCACGTTGAAAGTCAATGAGCTCTTCAGTTAGGCCAATCGACTGCCAATATTTGTCTATGGAGATTGCATGGCTGTGTGCTCGATTTTATACACCTATTAGCAACATGTGAGGATGAAATAGCCGAATCCAATCATTTGAAGCGGTGTCCAAGTACTTCTTGTATATATAGTGTAGGTGTTTCATAGATCAAGTAATCAAAGCCTATACAATGCAATGGACAACAAAACAAACCAAAAGTGACCTTTGCTGTTTAAGCAGATGGGTATGCTAATGATAAAAAAATCCAGACAAAGCCATGATTTAGTAAACAACAACAAACACTTCAAATAAGCACTGATCAAATCAGCATATTGACAAAAGAATTATGTCAAAAGCATGGTGTAAAAGCTACATCATGTCCTGTTATATCCTCTTACATAATTCTGTACATTCATGTGCAGACTTTATCACCTGTCCCTGTAGGATAATATATATTTTTTCCAGGTAGAACCCTTTTTGTTTTCATGTATAATCCTTTCACCCAATGAAGAACCCTCAAAGAACCAGTTGGTGAAGCTCCTATGGGACAGCCATTTATGAACCCATTTTTCTAAGAGTCTACTACAAATGAGAGGTTACAATAGGCCATTTATATATTATTCAATTGAGAATATATTTTTCCAAAACTGGAATATAACTGGAATATAATTTCCATTCCTCAAAACAGCCTCCACAAAATTGAAACACACAGCACGAGAAAAGTGTACAATCATTTCCTAATTGATGCGAAAGTGTTGCTAAAATTACCGCAAAATTCTCCTAAAACAGGATTTCTGAGTTTTCGATAGTCTCCAACACAACTCATTCTTGAACACGTAGTCCCTTCTATTCGACCGCTATAAAGCTTACTATATTTACTAATGCGCACAACAAGGCGTCATATCTCCTTAGCAACATTGTAAGAGCTAGAAGAAAAACTGTGGCAAAGGTTCGTGGGTTTAGGGGTTGAGCTGTGCGCACGAATGTGGAAAAGTTTAACCCCTGTTAGAATCAAGTTTATTGATGCGCGTCGATAAAAATGCATGTGTAGAGCAATTAGGCTAATATAGCAATTAATAGCCATGCGAAAAAAGCACGTTTGGGCATGCATAAAAATGGAATTTGTGCATAATAGGCTTGCCGTGATGACACAGACACTAAAAGGTGAAAATTATCTGCTGTAATGTCAACAGTCATACGTAATCACTAAACAAACAAATAAACACACACGCGCGCTGACAAACAGACAGAAGCGCGCGCGCGCGCAGGTAGGCTATGGACAGATGAATTTCCATGTTGAAGCAGCTGCTTGTTGGTTAAATTAGGTTCCCGCTATTCCCGTGGTAGCTGCCGCCTTGAGAACTGTGCAGAACTGCACTTGGGGTAATTGAGGAATGGCAGGGGATTTAGCATGAAGAAATAGATTTCCATCAGGACATGGTGGAGGCAACACACATTTCACTTACACAGAAAGGTCCATGCAGCTATACCAATTTTGGAATAGAATTGAAATGCGATGAAAGCATATGTGATTATAATTTAACGGTTTTTATTTTTTTATGAATAGGTTATTATTTCAAAGATATTAAAGATGAGTGGATAAGTGATCCTTAGTAAAGAGGCAGTGTAGGGCCTTTGCCTTTATGTGAAATTAAAATGGCATATCATATTAAATAAAAACTCTTCCATATTCCAATAAATATCCTGAATGCATTGCAATATGGGCAACAAGCAACTAAATAAAATAGGCCTATCGAAATGCACATTGATGCGTGGGATATGCTGATTTAAATTCACCTGTTCCACGCCCAAGTTGGAAACACTATGCAGCACCCATGACAACGACTAGATAGATACACAATACAAGCCATTCCTCCTGGGTACATCGCCCTCCAGCAAACTAGGCTAATACCAGTGTTGTGGGAGAAAACTCTTAACGCCATTTGTCTAACCCTTATTTACACAAATACAAATTAGGTTGACTAAACGAGCTTTTATAATCTGTGAAATGTAACTGAATCTACGATGATCGTGTATTTCAATTTAACGGGAGTAGATTTAAACAGCCTGTGGCAGAAAACAAGATGATACGTTTTCATTATTGTTATCATTTATTTGTATTATTCGTCACGTATTATTACTAGTCTATTATTATTGTTATTATAGAAATACCATAATAATGATCATATATTTTCATAACTTATTTTTCCAGGTTTCGTCATCAATAACACTCTCGATTTAAAAAAAAAAACGGTTTCTGAATTTGAGTCTTTATTTTCTTATCAGACGTATTAACATCTAGCTGTTGTGTAGCCTACTCTGAACACTGTACAATATTTTGAATGCATTATTGATTTTTTTTATTGACAAGGAGGGTTCACAGAAAAACGATAGGTTATTTTTGAGTTTTGTTTCTGCAAGTTTGTATTATTGGTGTTTATACAACTCCACTTGACTTGTAAGTCAGTTTACCCTTATATATCACAATAATTGACAGGAGTTTACGTTTCTGTTCAATATAATATTTTGGAGACGCCAATTTCCCAAATCTTCTTCTGAATACTTGCTTTACAGATCTATAATTATGTAGTAACGCTCAAAGTATTATTTTGATATGGATAAATAATTGTTAGCTATAGGCTAATGCCCTTTGTTTAAGACTTGCTATGTGACTGCTTCCCATAACATAATTAGGCCTATGTGCAAACTGCAAAGACAAGAACACTTACCAAACAAAATGAGCTTGGTCCAGTTTGACTACGTCCAAAAATAATGTGGTAGTGATAAACAGCGTATTATCCTTTTTATAACATGTCTCATATCTGTAACATTCGTCAAAAATCAAGCCATCGATTGAAAAGCACACATTATCGAGTATTTTTTTCTCCTTCCAGAAATGGCTGACCACTCACGACGAAGAAAATCATTAGATGATAAAGCGAGGAAACTTTAAGTGTCATGAGCTTCCTCCGCGAGGTTGTGTTATTGAGATTTAGAGTTGGGTGGGATTCGGGTGACAGGAGGAGGTGTTAGCCGCGGTTTGGGCGCACACGAGCGGGAAACATTTTCCTAACTCACTAGGGGGCACATGGAGGCAAATGCTAGATTAACCATTGGGAAAAGAGTTCTAACAATAAAGCTTTGAAACAAAAATACGTTATGTTATACTTGTGCGTAGCCTGTCTGAAGCCTAGATAGTTTTAAACTTCTGCAACGCAATTATTCTATGGGGCACTATTAGTACTACACTTTTTATTTTATTTTTTTATTTAACCAGGCAAGTCAGTTAATAACAACTTCTTATTTATAATGACGGCCTAACCCGGACGACGCTGGGCCAATTGTGCACGGCCCTATGGGACTTCCAATCACGGCCGGATGTGATGCAGCCTGGATTCGAACCAGGTACTGCAGTGGCCACTGCTCCACTCGGGAGCCCAAATACCCTCAAAATGATTCGGCATACCGGAGATCACTGTCACATTCCAATTTGTTATATATATATACCGGGCCATAACCTGAGCTGTAGTGCACCGGGCTAATAGAACTCCCTCATTGTTATAATGTGAAATATGGTTTCTTGGAGACGCCAATTCCACAAATCTTCTTCTGAATATTTGCTTTACAGACCTATAACCATATTTCACATTATAATAATGAGGGAGTTCTATTAACCTGAGCTGCAGTGCACCGGGCTATGGCGCATGACGTGAACAGGCAAAACGTGGAAAGCTTTATTTGTGACCCATGTACAAATTAGAATTGTGCAATAGCAGAGCATAAGACAGTTGCCACATCAATGTTACACTGAATTAATTAGTTAAGTTATAGTTATTAAATGTTATATTCCAATTTTATTTAATGATATTGGTTATATTCCATTCCAATATTATATTCCAATTAATATTTTTTTGGTATAAATTAAAAACAACTATTGAAAACTTTTTGCCCCTGAATAGTAACTGGCACCTCCAGGGGCAAGTTACCCGAATAAACGCGACCCGAGTTCTTAATTAGGAAATGCTAGTTGGATGACTGTTCAAAGAGATTTTTCCCAGTCTGAGCTAGTTTTTTTTCCTGAGTTCCCAGTTGTCTTGAATGTACTTAAGTCTGACATTTCCGAGTTCTCAGTTGTTTTGAACGCGGCAACTGGTTCCGAAACGAATGCACCCACTTTTCACCATAATAAAACTCCTCACACCGGGATATCCCGGGACAGATAATCGAATCCCCTCTAGGTAACCTCTGCTGAACTACATTTCCCGGCATAATGAAAAACTGTCTTCATATGCTGATTGGATGGCGCTCTTGATATCAAGTGCGTTTGATTTTGCGCGCTCACCACGTCGGGTGACAGAGTAGTTTGCTCTTTGACCAGACTCTTGTGCAACCTCTGCTCATCCGGTACCAGAGGTGAGGTAAATCAATCGCACCGAAAGAAGTATCAGACAGTTATTGTTGTCATGCACTTGTTTGATAGCATGTGAACGAGGAAAGTTTTCAACAAACCCTGGATACCGGTGAGTCGCTCAACCTTTACGATAAACTTCACGCTAAACATAAAACATATCGTTATATGTGTGGAACGAATTAGTGAACTACGGTATCTAGCTAGCTAGGCTAGCTAACGTAAGCTTGACGATAACACTACTGTTAACTTGAGCCAGATTGCTTAGAATGCAAAAAACACGTTAGCTGACGTTCGTCATTGGTTCACATTTACTGATTTGTTTACGCGACTGGTAGGAATAACAAATGATTCATTGTCAATAGCTAGCCATTTCAACTGGCATCAAACAGGTGTAGCTACTTTGCTAATTTAGCTAGCTAATCTGTTAAACCTACTCGCTTGCCATTAGAGCCATAACACTCTTCTGTGCTACCAATGCAATGTGTATGTTAATAGTCGCGTTACCGACTTGTTTGTTCACGCACTACTACTAGTTAGATGCATAGGTTTCTTTATTTTTAGCAAACGTTAGCTACAGTAGTACTGTACAGTTAGCCTTAACTTCCAAAGAAGGCATATGGTTTTTGGCTTGAAATACATTCACGGTCTCAGTCGCCACCTTGTGGTTATTATTGACCAAATAACTCAAGACTAGGCGCACACCGCGAGTAGCTAGCTTTTTTGAGTTGTATACTGTTGACTAATCACATGATCATGTCCCCTTTCTACAGTGACCAGTCATTTTGTTAAGTTCAGGGATGAACTTCTCTGAGGTCTTCAAACAGTCTAACCAACTGTGCAGAGTTTCACCAGATGGAAAATATTTGGTAAGCAATCATTTGTTTCAATATACACTTAGTAATCAAATCAAAGTTTATTGCTTACAGGCTCTAACCAATGGTGCAAAAAATGTATTAGGTTAACAATAGGTAAGTCAAGAAATAAAACAACAGTAAAAAGACATATATATATATATATATATATATATACACACACACACACACAGTAGCAAGGCTACATACAGACACCGGTTAGTCAGGCTGATTGAGGTATTATGTACATGTAGATATGGTTAAAGTGACTATGCATATATGATGAACAGAGAGTAGCAATAGCGTAAAAGAGGGGTTGGTAGGTGGCGGGACACAATGCAGATAGCCCGGTTAGCCAATGTGCGGGAAGCACAGCTCAATTGATGTAGTATGTATATGAATGTATAGTTAAAGTGACTATGCATATATGGTAAACAATGTAGATAGTACACAAAATTCAACCGAAAACGGATACATACTGTATACAGGTTGGAGCAAGAAGGTGCCACACTGGATGTGTGTGTGTGTGTGTGTGGTTGCCAGCTCATAATGATTTATTAATTGAAGGCTGCTGAGTTCCATGAAATTAGTTCCTTTTGCATCCCTTTAATATTTTACGTAGAAATTGTGCATCAATATAGAATTTAAAAGCTTGTTATATTAAATGAAGTTCCCTTTAATGTAGACCACATGGACAATTCAATAAATCTGATTTATGGTATGAATAAAGAATTGCTAAAGTGCCAGAATTCTACATTTTGACATGTCCCTCTGTGACTTCTAGGAAGATTTTAATTCACTTAACCCCAGAATGTCTCCAAGCTTTCACCATCATTGTAAATCCATAGTTATTTTGTTGCTTTGAGTAATTTCTGAATTATAATATTTATTTAATGTAATTAGTGATTCATCTAATCACATAATGCATGTCCCTCATTTTAAAGCCAACCCTGTTACGTGAAATGAACTTTCATTTTAATATGGTGAAAATATTCCTTTTTGAGTAATTTTTTCAAACATCTAATTGTCAGAACTGGTTCTAATCTTTTTGGCCATTTTCTGTTGTGCTGTGGAAAACTCTTACCTATAGATGGGCTCTAAATGTTTTAAGTTTCATGTTATAAATTATGTTTGCATTCAATTGTCCCTCCCTGCACACTATAAGCTTCCAATTCCCCAAATCCAATGGGATCTATGGCTGATTTAAGATGAAATCGTCAACCCCGTTACTTGATTTGGCACTTACCATAGTCCTTTTTTATTTAACCTCTAGAGATAGGAAATGTTTATATTTTATTATGGAGTGACTTGCTGTTGCTAAATATACAGATATTTCTGGGCATGCAGGATCCACTAGTGTACCTACCTCATTTCAGCTGCTGCTCATTGCTCAGTCACTCTGTCACTCTGCTGCCGCTTGTACACAAAACAGTTCGATCAAACGTAGCTAATTGTAACAGTAAGCTGTTGCAAACATAAGCATGACATAGAGGTCTAGCAATTTCATGTTATTTTTTCAGGAGTTAAATGCAGCTATTTAGGCAAGCTATATGTAGCTTACACAGCATATCAAACAATCAAGTCGCAAGACACTCAGTCAATAGCGATTTTATGTCATTTCTTCATCATTGGAAACATTGTCTGAACAGGAGGCAGACTGGCTATATGGCAGCAAAATTGTAAAGATTACATCACGCACAACAATAATTGTTTTGCCCTAATGCAATGTGTAGACTGTCTTGCTTGTGCTACAGCAATATCTGTTTCAACAGACAGAAGGTTGTAGCTGGCCCTTCATATAGGCTATATTTTTGGATCGATAGTTCAAATCACAGCAGTTCAGGAATGACGCAGAGACATGGGCTACATAATTTCGATCAAATTGGTTGAGAGTTCAGAAGAGGGTGAGTAAAGAAAGAAACGTGAATGTGTATACATAGCTAGGTTTCCATCAAATTGTCTGCAAATTTCATGCAAATATTCTAAAATGCACGTAAAGAAAATATGCACATTTTCCCACGAGTGGCGTTTCCACCAAAGGGACTAGTTGTGGATAAAAATCAGTGTGATGACGTAGTGCACACAATGTACTTTTTTGCATACGTTTTCATGTACCGAATAAAAATCTAAAGTTCAGTGCGTTATCGCATTTTCAACTCTCCTGTTTTTGGCACAAACTGTTGCGTTAAATAGCGAATGTGCCTACTCAGGTCTTGGCTACTGCTCTTTCTCGTATAATACATTTTAGACACAAAAGATCCCACCATGTCGAACGAACAAATTATCTGTCTGCTTTTATACAATTGTAACGAAACTTCCTGTTTCGATCACAGCTTTTTTTGTTATACCATATGACTTACTTGCATACAAACTGTGGATGGAAACCTCGTTAATGACCCGTGTGATTCGGATCCTTAGATTTGAGAGAAGTTTCCAGAGTGATGGAGGTGGGGCAGGGGCCTCTTCCTTTTTGTTAATTTGAACATGTGCTCTTTATGAATCATGTTTGCAATAAGACACTAAAGTATAACTGCAAAGAAATTAACGTTTTGTCCTGACATCACTGAGTACCACTCTTCATATTTTCAAGCATAGTGGTGGCTGCATCATGTTATGGGTATGCTTGTCATCGGCAAGGACTAGGGAGTTATTTAGGATAAAAAATAAACTTAATAGATCTAAGCACAGGCAAAATCCTAGAGGAGAACCTGGTTCATTCTGCTTTCTAAAAGATACTGGGAGACAAATTCACCTTTTTGCAGGACAATAACCTAAAACACAAAGCCAAATTATACACTGGAGTTGCTTTCCAAGATGACATTGAATGTTCCTGATTGGCCTAGTTACAGTTTTGACTTAAATCGGCTTGAGAATCTATGGCAAAACATGAAAATGGGTGTCTAGCAATGATCAAAGATGAACTATACAGAGCTTGAAGATAAAAAAAAGAATAATGGGCAAATATTGTACAATCCAGGTATGCACAACTCTTAGACTTACCCAAACACACTTGCAGCTGTAATCGCTGCCGAAGGTGATTGTAACATTTATTGACTAATGGTTGAATACTTATTTAATCAATATATTAGCATTTTAATTAATAAAGGTAGAATTTGTCCCCAACTTTGACATTAGAGTATTGTTTGTGGATCATTGACAAAAGACAAATCAATTTGAATCCCACTTTGTAACATAACGTGTAAAAAAAAAAAAAAAATCAAGGGGTGTGAATACTTCCTGAAGCACTGTAGCAACATGCCTATAAATTACCTTCTGAAAGTATTCAGACCCCTTGACTTTTCCCACATTATGATACAACCTTATTCTAAAATGGATTAAATCGTTTTTTCCCCATCATCAATCTACACACTAGCCCATAATAACAAAGCAAAAACAAATGTTTAGACATTTTTATATATATTAAATAAAAATGGAAATATCACATTTACGTACAGTACCAGTGTGGACACCTACTCATTCAAGGGTTTTTATTTTTACTATTTTCTACATTGTAGAATAATAGTGAAGACATCAAAACTATGAAATAACACATATGGAATCATATATTAACCAAAAAAGTAGCCACCCTTTTCCTTGATGACAGCTTTGCACCCTCTTGGCATTCTCTCAACCAGCTTCACCTGGAATGCTTTTCCAACTATCTTTAAGGAGTTCCCACATATGCTGGGCACTTGTTGGCTGCTTTTCCTTCACTCTGCGGTCCAACTCATCCCAAACCATCTCAATTGGGTGGAGGTTATTGGAGGCCAGGTCATCAAATAGACCTTACACAGCCTGGAGGTGTGTTGGGTTATTGTCCTGGTGAAAAACAAATGATAGTCCCACTAAGCGCAAACCAAATGGGATGGCGTATCGCTGCATAATGCTGTGGTAGCCATGCTGGTTTAGTGTGCCTTGAATTCTAAATAAAACACCAACAGTGTCACCAGCAAAGCACCCACACGCCATTACACCGCCTCCTCCATGCTTCACGGTGGGAACCACACATGCAGAGATCATTAGTTCACCTACTCTGCGTATCAGTCACGGCGGTTGGAACCGATCTCAAATTTGGACTCATCAGACCAAAGGACAGATTTCCACCGGTCTAATTCTAAATCTTCTTCTTATTGGTGTCCTTTTAGGAGTGGTTTCTTTTCAGCAATTTGACCATGGCCTTATTCATGTAGTCTCCTCTGAACAGTTGTGTCTGTGAAGCATTTATTTGTGCTGCAATTTCTGAGGCTGGTAACATTAATGACCTTATCCTCTGTAGCAGAGGTAACTCTGGGTCTTACTTTCCTGTGGTGGTCCTCATGAGAGCCAGTTTCATCATAGCGCTTCATGGTTTTTCCGACTGCACTTGAAGAAACTTTAAAAGTTCTTGCAATTTTCCGGATTGACTGACCTTCATGTCTTAAAGTAATGGACTGTCATGACTCTGCTTATTTGAGCTGTTCTTGCCATAATATGGACTTAGCCCTATTTGGTAAAAGACCATCTTCTGTATACCACCCCTACCTTGTCACAACACAACTTATTGGCCCAAACCCATTCCAAGGAAGGAAATTCCACAAATGTAACTTTAACAAGGCACACCAGTAATTGAAATGCATTCCAGGTGAATATCTCATCAAGCTGGTTGAGAGAATGTCAAGAGTGGGCAAAGCTGTCAGGTAAAGGGTGGCTACTTTGAATAATCTCAAATCTAAAATATATTTTGATTTGTTTAACCCTTTTTTGATTACTCCTTGTGTTATTTCATAGTTTCCATGTCTTCACTATTATTCTACAATGTAGAAAATAGAGAAAGAATGAAAATAAAGAAAAGAAAAAGAAACATTGGACACCCGCACCCATTCAAACGTTTGACTGGTACTGTAAGTATTCAGACCCTTTACTCAGTACTTTGTTGAAGCGATAATAGCCTTGAGTCTTCTCGGTATGACACTACAAGCTTGGCACACCTGTATTTGGGGAGTTTCTCCCATTCTCTGCAGATCCTCTCAAGCTCTGTCAGGTTGGATGCGGAGTGTCCCTGCACATCTATTTTCAGGTTTCTCCAGAGATGTTCACGTCCGTGGGCCACTCAAGAACATTCAGAGACCTGTCCCGAAGTCACTCCTGCGTCGTCTTGGCTGTGTGCTTAGGGTCGTTGTCCTGTTGGAAGGTGAACCTTCGCCCCCAGTCTGAGGTCCTAACCTGCTCCAGAGCGCTTTTCATAAAGGAGCTCTCTGTACTTTGCTCCGTTCCTCGATCCTGACTAGTCTCCCAGTCCCTGCCACTGAAAAACATCCCCACAGCATGATGCTGCCACCACCATGCTTCAATGTAGGGATGGTGCCGGGTTTCCTGCAGACGTGACACTTGGCATTCAGGCCAAAGTGTTCAATCTTGGTTTCATCAGACCAGAGAATCTTGTTTCTCATGGTCTGAGCGTCCTTTAGGTGCCTTTTGGCAAACTCCAAGCGGACTGTCATGCCTTTTAGTGAGGAGTGGCTTCTGTCTGGCCACTCTACCATAAAGGCCTGATTGGTGGAGTGCTGCAGAGATGGTTGTCCTTCTGGTAGGCTTTCCCATCTCCACAGAGGAACTCTGGAGCTCTGTCAGATTGACCATCGGGTTCTTTGTCACCTACCTGACCAAGGCCCTTCTCCCCGGCTTGCTCAGTTTGGCCGGGCCGCCAGCTCGAGGAAGAGTCTTGGTGGTTCCAAACTGCTTCCATTTAAGAATGTGTTCTTGGGGACTTTCAATGCGGCATACATTTTTTGGTACCCTTCCCCAGATCTGTGCCTCGACACAGTCCTGTCTCAACTTGTAGAAACATCTCAAGGATGATCAATGGAAACAGGATGCACCTGAGCTCAATTTTGAGCAATGGGTCTAAATACTTATGTAAATAAGGTATTCTGTTTGTATTTAATACATTTTCAAAAATGTCTAAACCTGTTTTCACTTTGTCATTATGGGGTATTATGTGTGGAAAAGGAGAAGGGTTCTTAATACTTTCCGAATGCTCCCCCAAAAAAGCACAAACTAATTTTTATTCAGACATTTGCAACAGCACAAATAATCATACCATTTAAAACTATTTAAATATATATGAAAATAAGACTCATATCAAAAAGTAACAAAGACAAATAGAAACAAATTTGTGTTGATTTGGTACTCAAGCATCATTACATTACCCATCCCCCCCCAAAACTGGCAACCAAGAGTCAAGACTAAACCCATTCACCTTGGTGTTGTGCAGACTGGTTTTATGTTTTTCTTAATGATTTTGCACAAACCATAAAAAAATGCAACAATATGTCTGAATTTTGGTTTATTTGGTAGCATTTAAATCCGCCACCGCATGACAGGTACCCTAGTCATATAAATGTTTTCAGTGCTTATGCACTCAAATATGCACTTTTAAACATCGACAACAGGCATGGCAGATGGACGTTCATGGTCTTACAACCGAGGAGTTAACAAGTCCAAAAGTACACAGATGTGCCGGAACACAACTTTTTTCTGCTTGACTGTCTCACTGCCTGTCTCTCTCCATCTGCCCCCCCCCCCCCCCCAGGCCACGTGTGTGCAGTACAGGCTGGTGGTGCGTGACGTGAACACCCTACAGATCTTACACCTTTACACTTGCCTGGACCAGATAGTCCACATGGAGTGGTCCTCTGACTCGCTCTTCATCCTCTGTGCCATGTACAAGAGGGGACTAGTGCAGGTATGCGCTCCTCTATTAGGCTAGTGCATATTGTTTTTATCTCATTTGTCCAATAATGACAGTTGGTGTATTTTATTTTTATTTTTTGGTGCTGAATTAGCTTGTTCAGACTGTTGATGGATGCTTAAATATACAGAATGTGGGAAATTAAACTGGGAATAAAGTGTACAAATATAAATCAACAACTTGCATAGATAAAGTGGAATTTAAGTAGATAATTACTGACCATTTTGTAATGAAAGGGAAATTACCCCTCATTTGAGACAGTGTTAAGATCAAATGCACTGTGCAAAAAGAACCGCTTACTTTTGCAGAGGTAACCATCTCCAGTCTTTCATTTCGTCTCTGGGTCAGATTTGGTGTGGTCAAAGGTTTGAGTACAGGTTGAGCTCAGGGAAAGGTAGTTGTCCTTCTCACAATCTCGCTCTCCTCTCAGGTGTGGTCTCTAGAGCAGCCCGACTGGTACTGTAAGATTGACGAGGGCTCGATAGGACTAGTCTCCTCGCGCTGGAGCCCAGACGGACGTCACATTCTCAACACCACAGAGTTCCATGTAAGTGTGAAGTCACTAGGAGTGTGTTTATGTGTTTCTGTCTGGTGTCGACTGTTGCTGCCCATAATGAAGGAGGAGACCTGAAAATAGACAGCAGACACCAGACCCTGCCCCACCTGACAAATGTATGCCTGATTTCAGTTACTCCAGCTAGTGTTCTGTCATATCCTCGACACACGAATTAAGTTCCTTCCGAGTCCTATTTCATTTCTCCTCCCCGAAGTGTGTTCTCGTTCATTCCCTTTGAAGCATTTAAAAAGCACTGGATAGGTGTAAGTCTGTGCTTAAGTGGGTTTTCACCATGTTCCGTACACTATTCCCTCCCTTTGAAATCCATGGTGGAAGTGTACAGGGGGAGAAACGGAATTGGGCTGTAGATATTTATGTTATATTCTTGGAAGATGTCAATCCATCCAATGTGTTTTGTCACACATCCAATAGGCTGGGAAATTCAGCCACACTTAGACATTTTTAATGTGGTGAGTTTTGCTTAATAAGAAATGGCAAAGTACATTTATAGCGTCTTTCTGATTAGTTTAGACTTTGAATGAACATGCTTGCTGGAACCAAACCAGTGTCGGTGTGACGACATCGCAGCTTGCTTTGCACGTCTGCAATGACTGTAGGTGAAAGTGCAGTTGTCTGGCTTGTTGGGAGCATATTTGTCCCTAGGTATCAGAAGGGGGAGTGGGCTGCACTCGTCCTCGCCCCGCCTGTTTGGGTTACGACTTGGGCACCGTGCCATGGCGGGGCTCGCCTGACGCCCGAACCCGACTCCAAGACTCACTGACAGGTGCCGGGGCCCAGGCACAACTGTGTCTGGAGGTTTGAGAGGGAGCAGGGAGTGCAAGTGTCTGACATTTCTGCTTTGTCTGTCTGCTTCTTCAACAAACACAGGAATAGAATGGAGTCTCCTAGGTCTGTCTGCTCCTGGGTCTGTCTGCTCTTTCCATTAAATTCTGAGAAGGGAACAATTGTCAGTTGTTGATTTGGGGAGGATGTAAAACAAATACATTTTGCAACTAAATGTGCATTTCTTATTGGATAAGTTCAAGTAGCCCCCCTGTTTGTTGCCTTGTATGGCTCAGAACTCATGCAAGATCCCCTGTTTTCACATTTGGGGTGCCAAGCCCGTTTACCAAAAGTCTAGGGGTGATTACGCCCGCGCTGCCCAGTGCTGCTGACCTCACCTTCACCCCTCCACAAAGATTTCATTATGGCTGTGCCAGACGGGTGTTCGTATCAGGGCTCAGTTTCAGCCGGGAGCTCATGAACAAGATGCTATATTAACTTGTTAGGGGACAGCTGCTGTGTGTTGAACCCACTGTGTGTGTGACTGTGTGTTTTCTTTTCTCCCCACTGACTGTTTTGATACATGGATGCAATTTGTCAGTTAACAGCTGATGGTGCTAGACGAGGGTTTGGATTTACGTTCATCTCTGTAGATATGCCATTTCGCGTGGGAGAGTCGCCGGAGCAGCAGGCCGCGGCGTGAGCCAGTCTCCAGATCTGATCTTACCTCCAGCCCTTTACTGTGCTTTGCACTTTTTGTCCATGTACAAATGGTTAACAAGCAGCTTTTTTGATGCTAAAATTGTCTTACACCATATCTTGCATGCGTTATGTGATTTAGCTTACGGCCTCTCGCTACTGTACATAAAGGACAATTGGAAAGTTGATTAGTCTATTGCATTCTCCATGTTCTTACAAGTTAGCAGGACATCCTGGAGTCTCTTGGCTGTCTGAGTGGGTTGCCTATCGTATTACACTCTTCAGAAGTGACTTAACATTGGTAATTAGGACTAGCTTCATGGATAGGCCCGATGTCATTCAAATAGGTGTTTGTAAAATGACTTTTACCCTCATTGTATGTTCGAATCAAAAAGCCATACATGTTTGAATTCCCACTCCTGATTCTCTCCACTGGCACTATGCTGCACATATTCACTGCTAATCCAACAAACCAGCTGAGCGAACTGTAAAACCGGTGTGGAAGACATCCACTCAAGGCCGGCACGAACATGTATACCTCTAATGGTTTAAGCATTGTTGAGATCAGGTTAGCTGCGTGCCTGGCCGGCGGCACGGGATCCCTGCTAGCGCGTAGCATGTTGGCAGCGTTAGCTATCAGAGAAACTGTGAACCCAAGTAGCTGCCACAGCTCTACTCTGACAATCGACAATCAGTCATCCAGACTGACGCCTGGCTACACCGCACTCCAATCCACGGGGGAATTATAAGGCTGTAACAGGAGAAATGTGTCTATATCGGGTTGAGAGACCGTCTCTGATGGGGAATGCATATGGACTTATCCATTGCTGACAGATAGGCCTATGCAAAGATTCCTCGCAGGAGTCGCAGCATCACTAATTCTCTCTCGCATATAAAAAGTGCTGCCACAGGAGGAGCTGATGGATTTGTGATTTGCTGTCAGGGATTCTGCCGTGTAGTTGGTCCTGTTTATCAAGTGTAGCCTTTCTTGTCCCAGTGGGCCTGTTCTTTCTAGGGTTAAGTTGAGGGCTTGAGGCATAACTCTTGTGAGGTTATGTTTAGAACAAGGCTGTGGGAGAGCTTTAAACAGGATAAATGAAACAAAGTCAAATTAATTCCTCCAATGGGAAGTGAACCAGTACTGTTGTGAGCTGGTAGCCACGGTTTAGGCCCTCCATCCACCCTGCTAGTCAGCACAACTCCCTAGCAGGCACCTCTGCTAAAACTCTGTAAAATGTGCTGTCTTCTCGTCGACACAAGGCCTCCCTGCTTATACAGTGCATTCGGTAAGTATGTAGACCCCTTTTTCCACGTTACAACCTTATTCTAAAATGGATTAAATACATTTTTCACGTCATCAATCTATACACTACCGCATAATGACAAAGCGAAAACTGGTTTTGACGTTTTTGCTAATTTATTTAAAAAATAAACGTACCTTATTTACGTAAGTATTCAGACCCTTTGCTATGAGACTTGAAATTGAGCTCCGGTGCATCCTGCTTCCGTTGACCATCCTTGAGGTGTTTCTACAACTTGATTGGAGTCCAGCTGTGGTAAATTAAATTGATTGGACATGATTTGGAAAGGCACACACCTGTCTATGTAAGGTCCCACAGTTGACAGTGCATGTCAGAGCAAAAACCAAGCCATGAGTTCAAAGGAATTGTCCGTAGAGCTCCGAGACAGGATTGTGTTGAGGCACAGATCTGGGGAAGGGTACCAAAACATTTCTACAGCATTGAAGGTCCACAAGAACACTGGCCTCTATCACTCTTAAATTGAAGAAGTTTGAGAAACAAGATTCTCTGGTCTGAATAAACCAAGATTGAACTCTTTGTTCTGAATGCCAAGTGTCAGGTCTGGAGGAAACCTGGTACCATCCCTACAGTGAAGCATGGTGGTGGCAGCATGTTGGGGGGATGTTTTTCAGATGCAGGGACTGGGAGACTAGACAGGATTGAGGGAAATCTGAACGGCGCAAAGTACAGAGATCCTGCTCCAGAGCGCTCAGGACCTCAAACTGGGGCGACGGTTCACCTTCCAACGGGACAACGACCCTAAGCACACAGCCAAGACAACGCAGAAGTGGCTTCGGGACAAGTCTCTGAATGTCCTTGAGTGGCCCAGCCGTTCGAACATCTCTGGGGAGACCTAAAAATAGCTGTGCATCGATGCTCCCCATCCAACCTAACAGAGCTTGAGAGGATCTGCAGAGAAGAATGGAAGAAACTCCAAATACAGGTGTGCCAAGCTTGTAGCGTCATTCCCAAGAAGACTTGAGGCTGTAATCGCCACCAAAAAGGTGCTTCAACAAAGTACTGAGTAAACGGTCTGAATACTTTTGTAAATGTGATATTTCAGTTTTATTTTTAATAAATGTGCAACATTTTCTAAACCTGTTTTTGCTTTGTCATTATGGGGTATTGTGTGTAGATTGAGGAGGGGGGGGGGACTATTTAATCCATTTTAGAATAAGGCTGTAATGTAAACAAAATGTGGAAAAAGTCAAGGGGTCTGAATACTTTCTGAATGCACTGTAGCAAACTTCCTAGAAAAGAAGCCTAAAGCTGATGATCATGCTGTGAAGGCCAATACAAAGCATTATTTGTGTCCCTTTATTCTGATGGCTAAACAGAAGCGGCTTTATTTGCTCTTGGACCATCTTGTCTCTGTCCTAGACTGAAACGCCAGTCTACTGCTCCCAGTTTGCTTCCAAGGTGTAGTTTTACCAGCTTCAGTGCCCCAGACTGGCATGCCAGGCAACACAGAGAAGCATTTCTCACCTATTTTACATATGTGCCGCTCCCTCCCTCTTCCCAGTTTAAAGTTACACCCCCCCAGACAATCTCCCAACCCAGTCCCCCCATGTCAATGTGGTGGGGTACAAGTTGTCCAAGAAGAACTGTGTTGAGCTGTGTTGACGGTGGTTTCCATGGATCTGTGGGGGGGGGGGGGGGGGTGTAATGACAGGCCACAGCTGGATGTCTTGGTACCTCAGGAGCATGCCCTGGTCAGTTAGACCCTTACCCAGGAAGCAACAGCCAGTAGGTCAGACAGACTCCTGCCTGAATGCCTTCCTCCCCTGAGTGAGAAAGTGAGCCCTAGTTAGAAAATCATGCCATGCTAGATCTATTTAAAGTTCATCTCCTTCTTCATACAGTTGTGTAGTTTTTTGATGTTTGCACTTCTCTTACAGGAAGGTAAGTGTAGGCAAAGGGAGCACCCTGAATTAAGTTTTAATTGGAATTTTGGGAGTGTCGTTGTGAGTTCTGACATACACACCATATAAGCCGCCGCCTACCAAGGCCGCACAGAGGCTGAGGGTCTTGATTACAGTTCACACTTGAATTGACGACCCTCGACTTTGTCACTTCTGTCTCAAGCTTATTTATTGTTATGAAGCCACATAACAGTCTTGGCTGATCACCGAGACTAGTTTAGTCCAGCATTTGCACAGGCTTAGTATTCAAAGTATGATAAGACAGGGTGCGGAGAAGTGTATGCATGCACATTTATATTGGCTTACTAGGTTGTAAAAGAAAATATGTAGGCCTTGCATTTTACACCCATAACATGCATGTGGTGGTAGGCTACATAGCCGTAATGTCATTTGGATGGTGTAGAATGACTACTGTTCTGGCTTTTACTTTTAGGAGTAACAATAACTAGGCTCGCTCAAGGCTGAAAACAAATACTATATTGTGCATCTTACAGTATAGACCTAGTTATGTTCTTTTTAACAAAGCATATGTAGTTTCAATGTTTTTACCTGAACACCTTTGTTTTTCTGATCACGACTAAACGAGGAAGAAACTAGGAGTGCAGGACCTGTCACATGCTGGTCTTGGTTCTTGGAGGGCTAGATGCAGCGTGTTACTGTCCGCCTGCTGGTTGTGTGCTGCGATGTGTAAAGCTCATCTCGGATGATTTTTGGGGGCCAGGGGTGACGTGAATCTTTACGGGTAGACAGGCTGGCATTGGCCTTGTTTCTATTGTCCAGTTCTGCTGGTAACCGATAAGGGTCGTACTTGTACTTAACTGCTGTTATTAATGGATAGGCTAGAGATTTCATTATTGTAGTGTTTTAGATTTAGAACTTGTGAGTGGTTTAACCATTCAGCACAACCGCTCTTCTTAGTCTTATCCATCACGAAGACCCTTGTGGATCTCTTCCGCAGACAGACACGGAGTCCCCCAGGAGCTGTGTTGAAGCCGAACGGGGTGACTGCTGCGTTTGGTATAAAACCTAAACGGACGGAGTGGCAGGGATAGCGAGGAGCTCTCAGCGGTCTCATTAGTCGAAGAGTTGACTGAGCTCTTATTAATAGGCGGCTGTTGTTGACGCCCTGCTCTGAGCTCCACACTTACCACATTAAAGCCTCCATCCAGCTCCTCTTACAGAGGAAGAGGCCATGTTGCCAATGAAGAGCGGGCATGGGGTGCAAACGGCGACGCGGTTTGCTTTATTAAACGGGCCTAGACATTCAAAATAATTCATTGCGGATCAAAGATGTCTGTTTTTGGACGGATGAGTCTTTGTAGGCTATTCCCCTGTGCTAGCTAACCTTTCACTGGGAGATGAGGTGTAGTTTGTTACATTTTTGTTTCTTTTTTTTTTGGACAGCTGAGAGTTACCGTCTGGTCCTTGTGCACCAAAGCCGTATCTTACATCAAGTACCCCAAGGCATGTCAGAAGGGTAAGTACGTGAGTGTGTGTATGTGTTTTTCAGCGAGAGGACTTGGGGACAGGGCCACACTGACTGGCTTGACACATGGGCTGGTGAATTGCGTCCCTCCCTGTCCCTTGACCTTAGGGCCTATGGGCCATCTGCTGACAGCTGGAGCCCTCTTCAGTAAATGGTGCATGCTCGCCATAACCTGTTTGTCAGCAGCCAGTGGAGTTATTGTCTTGGGCTCCAACCACTACCCAAAGGTTCACACACCACCACCACGTGACCCAAGCACCGTTGGATCCACCGTATAAATAATCCAGCAATGCCAACCACTTGCCGCTGAAGGCCTCTTGATAGTTACACTCGATAGACTGTGCTGTACACCACAGCAACGCTATAGGTTAACATGACGACTAAATGACCACAAATCATTTTGGACACGTGTCACCTAGATGAACATAATGTAGGTCTAAAGCATATCACTTTTGCATCTGCAAATTGTCCTCTATCCCAACATTGTCTTTGTACAAGGACTAGATGATGAGTAGTTGAGTCAGGTGTGCTTGTGTGGGGAAAGATTTTGACTATGTTAAATGGCGTTTCCTGTGCATTGTTTCCCCCCTGGTCTGTGGTTCCAGGGATAGACTTCAGCAGGGACGGCTGCTACATGGCCCTAGCGGAGCGCCGCGACTGCAGAGACTACGTTAGCGTGTTTGTGTGTGACGACTGGCACCTACTGAGGGTGAGTGCCACTCAGAGCTCCCACCACGGGAGTGTCCCAAAAAAAGTTTGTGGATTTACATTTTAGTTTGATAAACTCAGCAAAAAAAAAAGAAATGTCCCTTTTTCAGGACCCTGTCTTTCAAGATAATTCGTAAAAATCCAAATAACTTCACAGATCTTCATTGTAAAGGTTTTTAAACACTGTTTCCCATGCTTGTTCAATGAACCATAAACAGTTAATGAACGTGCACCTGTGGAACGGTCGTTAAGACACTAACAGCTTACAGACAGTAGGCAATTAAGGTCACAGTTATGAAAACTTAGGACACTAAAGAGGCCTTTCTACTCTCTCTGAAAACCACCATAAGAAAGATGCCCAGGGTCTCTGCTCATCTGCGTGAACGTGCCTCAGGCATGCTGCAAGGAGGCATGAGAGCTGGTCATGGGTGCACCTCAGCCACGCTCAAGGTCCTAATTGATATCTTAACCGCCATCGATAAGAAACATTACTGTGCAGCTGTATTCATTGATCTGGCCAAGGCTTTCGACTCTGTCAATCACCACATACTCATCGGCAGACTCGACAGCCTTGGTTTCTCAAATTATTGCCTCGCCTGGTTTACCAACTACTTCTCTGATAGAGTTCAGTGTGTCAAATCGGAGGGTCTGCTGTCCGGACCTCTGGCAGTCTATGGGGGTGCCACAGGGTTCAATTCTTGGACCGACTCTCTTTTCTGTATTACATCAATGATGTCGCTCTTGCTGCTGGTGAGTCTCTGATCCACCTCTACGCAGACGACACCATTCTGTATACTTCTGGCCCTTCTTTGGTCACTGTGTTAACAACCCGCCAGGCAAGATTCAATGCTATACAACTCTCCTTCCGTGGTCTCCAATTGCTCTTAAATACAAGTAAAACTAAATGCATGCTCTTCAACCGATGGCTGCCTGCACCTGCCCCCCTGTCCAACATCACTACTCTGGACGGCTCTGACTTAGAATACGTGGACAACTACAAATACCTAGGCGTCTGGTTAGACTGTAAACTCTCCTTCCAGACCCACATCAAACATCTCCAATCCAAAGTTAAATCTAAAATTGACTTCCTATTTCGCAACAAAGCATCCTTCACTCATGCTGCCAAACATACCCTTGTAAAGCTGACCATCCTACCAACCCTTGACTTCGGCGATGTCATTTACAAAATGGCCTCCAATACCCTACTCAACAAATTGGATGCAGTCTATCACAGTGCAATCCGTTTTGTCACCAAAGCCCAATAGACTATCCACCATTGCGACCTGTACGCTCTCTTTGGCTGGCCCTCGCTTCATACTCGTCACCAAACCCAATGGCTCCATGTCATCTACAAGACCCTGCTAGGTAAAGTCCCCCTTATCTCAGCTCGCTGGTCACCATAGCATCACCCACCTGTAGCACGCGCTCCAGCAGGTATATCTCTCTGGTCTCCCCCAAACCAATTATTTCTTTGGCCGCCTCTCCTTCCAGTTCTCTGCTGCCAATGACTGGAACAAACTACAAAAATCTCTGAAACTGGAAACACTTATCTCCCTCACTACCTTTTAAGCACCAACTGTCAGAGAAGCTCACATATTACTGCACCTGTACATATCCCACCTATAATTTAGCCCAAACAACTACCTCTTTCCCCATCTTATTTATTTATTTTGCTCCTTTGCGCCCAATTATTTTTATTTCTACCCTGCACATTCTTCCACTGCAAATCAACCATTCCAGTGTTTTACTTGCTATATTGTATTTACTTTGCCACCATGGCCTTTTTTTTTGCCTTTACCTCCCTTATCTCACCTCATTTGCTCACATCGTATATAGACTTGTTTATACTGTATTATTGACTGTATGTTTGTTTTACTCCATGTGTAACTCTGTCGTTGTATGTGTCGAACTGCTTTGCTTTATCTTGGCCAGGTCGCAATTGTAAATGAGAACTTGTTCTCAACTTGCCTACCTGGTTAAATAAAGGTGAAATAAAAAAAGAGGACTGCAGATGTGGCCAGGGCAATAAATTGCAATGTCCATACTGTGAGATGCCTAAGACAGGGATACGGGATGGACAGCTGATCGTCCTCGCAGTGGCAAACCACGTGTAACAACACCTGCACAGGATCGGTACATCTGAACATCACACCTGCAGGACAGGTACAGGATGGCAACAGCAACTGCCCGAGTTACACCAGGAACGCACAATCCCTCCATCAGTGCTCAGACTGTCCGCAATAGGCTTAGAGAGGCTGGACTGAGGGCTTGTAGGCCTGTTGTAAGGCAGGTCCTCACCAGACATCACCGGCAACAACGTCGCCTATGGGCACAAACCCACCGTCGCTGGACCAGACAGGACTTCCAAAAAGTGCTCTTCACTGACTAGTCACTGTTTTGTCTCACCAGAGGTGATGGCCGGATTTGTGTTTATCGTCGAAGGAATTAGCGTTACACCGAGGCCTGTACTATGGAGCGGGATCGATTTGGAGGTGAAGGGTCCGTTATGGTCTGGGGCGGTGTGTCACAGCATCATCGGACTGAGCTTGTTGTCATTGCAAGCAATCTCAACGATGTGCGTTACAGGAAAGACATCCTCCTCCCTCATGTGGTACCCTTCCTACAGGCTCATCCTGACATGAACCTCCAGCATGACAATGCCACCACGCACAGAACGAGCAGTATGGCTGATTTCCTGCAAGACAGGAATGTCAGTGTCCTGCCATGGCCAGCGACGAGCCCGGATCTCAATCCCATTGAGCACGTCTGGGACCTGTTGGATCGGAGGGTGGGGGCTAGGGCCACCCCCCCCCCCCCCAGAAATGTCCGGGAACTTGCAGGTGCCTTGGAGCAAATCTGGTGCAGTCCATGAGGAGGAGAATTACTGCAGTACTTAATGCAGCTGGTGGCCACACCAGATACTGACTTACTTTTGATTTTGCCCCCCCCCCCCCTTGTTCAGGGACACATTATTAAATTTCTGTTAGTCACATGTCTGTGGAACTTGTTCAGTTTGTCTCAGTTGTTGAACTTATGTTCATACAAATATTTACACGTTAAGTTAGCTGAAAATAAACGCAGTTGACAGTGAGGACGTTTTCTTTTTTTGCTGAGTTTACAAAACATTAGGAACGCTTTCAATTCATCGGGGCATGGACTTGACAAAGGTGTCAAGCGTTCCACAGGGATGCTGGCCCATGTTAACTCCAATGCTTCCCACAGTTCTGTCAAGTTTGCTGGGTGTCCTTTGTGTGGTGGACCATTCTTGCACGCTGGAAACTGAGTGTGAAAAACCCAGCAACGTTGCATTTCTTGACACGCAAACTGGTGCGCCCTGGCACCTACTACCATACCCAGTTCGCTTAAATATGTTCTTGCCCATTCACCCCCTGAATGGCACACATACACAATCCATGTCTCAAGGCTTAAAATCCTTTAAAACGGTCTCCTCCCCTTCATCTACATTGATTTGAAGTGACATCAATAAGGGATCAAAGCTTTCACCTGGTCATTCTGTCATGGAAAGAGCTCATGTTCCTAATGTTTTGTACATTTTGACACATTGTAAAGTGGGACCCAAACAACCGATGCACCTGTACAGATGCGCAGTTTGTCCCTGTCTTTTTTCTGCTAATTGTCTGTATCCTCTTGTTTGACCTCCCCTGTCTACCTTTCAAAGCACTTTGAAACAGAGACCCAGGACTTGGCGGGGGTGGAGTGGTCTCCTAACGGCTGTGTTCTGGCTGTATGGGACAGCTGTTTGGAGGTAAGCCATTGTAAAATGAGTTGACAATATGTTGACAAAGTGGGAACCCTGAGAGAGTGTGTGTGTGTGCTCTCTCCCCAGTACAAGGTGCTGCTGTATTCGCTGGACGGCCGGCTGCTGTCCACCTTCAGTGCGTATGAGTGGTCGCTGGGCATCAAGTCTCTGGCCTGGAGTCCCAGCAGCCAGTTCCTGGCCATCGGCAGCTATGATGGAAAGGTCTGCGCTCTGTCTCCTTCTCTTTCTATAGGCTTACGGTGGCTTCCAGATACACGCATTCTGTGCAACCTGTGTAGATCCGTGTTAATTTCTTCAACAATAATTAAATTTGGTCAATGACCTATTTTTCTTGATGAAAGCGAGTGACGATAACGAGAAATGCCTTGGGGGGGGGGGGGGACATTACAAATTACTTCATTTTAGTTGTTGAAAATGTAACTAGATGAGAATTCCACATGAGCCTAATGGTCATTCATGTGTGCTGTAATTCATCTATGTTGCCATTCTTGCGGTTCCACAAATGCGATTTGCTTTTTTCTGACATAATACTTCTGGCATTGTTGGAAAGCTCGTCTTGTCCCCTTTTCAGGGAAATCACTTATTTACCCCCTCCGGCAGTTATGATGGGGAGAAAATCAGAGCTCTGAATTGTTGAACCTGTAGCCAAGGCTTTATAGCCATATGGTTTATTATTCCTGGTATTGGCTAAAATCTGCCACAATAGCAATGTTGACAGCTAAAGTATACGAGGGGATAGTGGGCTTAGTTGGACAAGGCTATCTGCACACAAGGGAAGCAGAAAGTTGTAGTTAGTCAGTGCATTTTATCCAATACATATGTGACTGATAACTGAAATATATTTTAAGACTAAATCTAAAATAGCTGGCAAAATTAACGCGGGTGCAGATTATATTGATGTGGTTCCTGAAACTCTTATCTACTATCGTGCGTAGGCCTTTACAGAGAAGTGATTTATTGGTCAAGTCGCATTCCAAACATTTGGGGCTGGTTTCCCAGACACAGATTAGGCGTAGTCCTGTAATGAAAGCACTTTCCATGGAGAATGCATTTTGTGTCTGGAATATCATCCCATAGTCATGTAAAAATAATATAATGAGTTGAAGCTATTTTAGACTATAGGGACATGGGGTTGGTGGTATGACTGATGTGGGCTTTACCTGATGGTTTTGATCAGGTCCGGATCCTAAACCACATCACCTGGAAGAAAGTGACTGAGTTTGACCACCCAGCCACCATCAACAATACTAAAGCTGTGAGTACTCTTTCCAATGAGTACATGTCAGTTATAGTGGGGCAAAAAAGTATTTAGTCAGCCACCAATTGCGCAAGTTCTCCCACTTAAAAAAGATGAGGCCTGTAATTTTCATCATAGGTACACTTCAACTATGACAGACAAAATGAGGAAAAAGAATCCAGAAAATCACATTGTAGGATTTTTAATGAATTTATTAGCAAATTATGGTGTTAAATAAGTATTTGTTCACCTACAAACAAGCAAGATTTCTGGCTCTCACAGACCTGTAACTTCTTCTTTAAGAGGCTCCTCTGTCCTCCACTCGTTACCTGTATTAATGGCACCTGTTTGAACGTATTATCAGTATAAAAGACACCTGTCCACAACCTCAAACAGTCACACTCCAAACTCCACTATGGCCAAGACCAAAGAGCTGTCAAAGGACACCAGAAACAAAATTGTAGACCTGCACCAGGCTGGGAAGACTGAATCTGCAATAGGTAAGCAGCTTGGTTTGAAGAAATCAAATGTGGGAGCAATTATTAGGAAATGGAAGACATACAAGATCACTGATAATCTCTCTCGATCTGGGGCTCCACGCAAGATCTCACCCCGTGGGGTCAAAATGATCACAAGAACGGTGAGCAAAAATCCCAGAACCACACGGGGGGACCTAGTGAATGACCTGCAGAGAGCTGGGACCAAAGTAACAAAGCCTGCCATCAGTAATACACTACGCCGCCAGGGACTCAAATCCTGCAGTGCCAGACGTGTCCCCCTGCTTAAGCCAGTACATGTCCAGGCCCGTCTGAAGTTTGCTAGAGAGCATTTGGATGATCCAGAAGAAGATTGGGAGAATGTCATATGGTCAGATGAAACCAAAATATAACTTTTTGGTAAAAACTCAACTCGTCGTGTTTGGAGGACAAAGAATGCTGAGTTGCATCCAAAGAACACCATACCTACTGTGAAGCATGGGGGTGGAAACATCATGCTTTGGGGCTGTTTTTCTGCAAAGGGACCAGGACGACTGATCCGTGTAAAGGAAAGAATGAATGGGGCCATGTATCGTGAGATTTTGAGTGAAAACCTCCTTCCATCAGCAAGGGCATTGAAGATGAAACGTGGCTGGGTCTTTCAGCATGACAATGATCCCAAACACACCGCCCGGGCAATGAAGGAGTGGTTTCGTAAGAAGCATTTCAAGGTCCTGGAGTGGCCTAGCCAGTCTCCAGATCTCAACCCCATAGAAAATCTGTGGAGGGAGTTGAAAGTCTGTGTTGCCCTGCAACAGCCCCAAAACATCACTGCTCTAGAGGAGATCTGCATGGAGGAATGGGCCAAAATACCAGCAACAGTGTGTGAAAATCTTGTGAAGACTCACAGAAAACGATTGACCTCTGTCATTGCCAACAAAGGGTATATAACAAAGTATTGAGAAACTTTTGTTATTGACCAAATACTTATTGTCCACCATAATTTGCAAATAAATTCATTAAAAATCCTACAATGTGATTTTCTGGATTTCTTTTTCTCATTTTGTCTGTCATAGTTGAAGTGTACCTATGATGAAAATTACAGGCCTCATCTTTTTTAAGTGGGAGAACTTGCACAATTGGTGGCTGACTAAATACTTTTTTGCCCCACTGTATGTGACGACCTAACGTGCTGAGGGGTAGGGGTTAAGGGGTCCATACTACTTTCACTAGTATGCCCTTACACTCTACTACTCTTCGTCAATTGTTCTTAACCCTCTGTTCCCCCCCCCTGTCCTTCCTCCATTCTTCTTCTTGATCTCCACTAATATGTTTGTTGATTGAACTGCTCACAAGCAAGACCAGTTGCAGTTAAATAGATTTATAAACTGGGGGGTTTGAGCCCTGATTGCTGATTTGGCTTAAAGCTGTGGTATATCAGACTGTATACCACGGGTAATGCAAAACGTTTATTTTTACTGCTCTAATTACGTTGGTAACCAGTTTATGTAGCAATAAGGCACCTCAGGGGTTTGTGATATATGGCAATATACCACGGCTGAAGGGATGTGTCAAGTTAATCCATGTTGGGAAACACAACTTGAAAAACATGAACATGAAAAACCCAGCAGCGTTGCAGTTCTTGACACAAACCAGGGCGCCTTTCACCTACCATATCACGTTCAAAGGCACTTAAAAAATTGTCTTGCCTATTCACTCTCTGAATGGCGCGCACACAGGCAAAATCCATGTCTGAATTGTCTCGAGGCTTAAAAATCCTTCTTTAACCTGTCTCCCCTTCACCTACTCTGAAGTGGATTTAACAAGTGCGTGACATCAATAAGGTATTGTGGCTTTCACCTAGGACAGATGTGTGCTTCAGCACTCGGCTGTCCCGTTGTATTTTGGAAGTTGTATTTACTTTCTGCCATGCAAATGATTTTGGGACTGTATCACTGTCCCCTCTGCTACAATACTCACACTCCATTTCATGTCTCCCTCTACTGCTTTATATGTAATTGCTTGAAACACAATGCTTTTAATTGTGAGCAAGTGCTGCGAAAGGACCATTATTTACCTAACTGGGCACTTTAATGCTTGGGTGTTGCTGAGGAAGTGTTGACCATGCCAGGTGACTGACTGGAGCTTGTGTTGTCAGGTGGTCTACAAGGAGGTGGAGAGGAAGCCGGTGGTGGGGAGTGCAGACCTGTCCATTCAGCAACACATCACTATGGGCAGCACCCTCTTCAACACACAGAGCAAATGTAAGCACACCACATCACTATGGGCAGCACCCTCTTCAACACACAGAGCAAATGTAAGCACAACACATCACTATGGGCAGCACCCTCTTCAACACACAGAGCAAATGTAAGCACACCACATCACTATGGGCAGCACCCTCTTCAACACACAGAGCAAATGTAAGCACAGCACCCTCTTCAACACACAGAGCAAATGTAAGCACACCACATCACTATGGGCAGCACCCTCTTCAACACACAGAGCAAATGTAAGCACAGCACCCTCTTCAACACACAGAGAAAATGTAAGCACACCACATCACTATGGGCAGCACCCTCTTCAACACACAGAGCAAATGTAAGCACACCACATCACTATGGGCAGCACCCTCTTCAACACACAGAGCAAATGTAAGCACAACACATCACTATGGGCAGCACCCTCTTCAACACACAGAGCAAATGTAAGCACAACACATCACGCCACACCTGGCAGTGGATATTAGCCAACAGGAGTGTATATTTAATTAAATATGCAACTTTCTTAGCTATAACTCTTTCATTAAACCCCAACCGTATGAAAATAATTATAGCCTAAGAAAATATTCAATTTGGAATAGATGAAATTGAGATGGTATAATAACCCATATTCAGCATAATTTTTATTAGTACACAGGAAAATAAGGTTTTATCACAGAGGCTATATCACTGTCAAAATTGTCTGACTTATTGATCCTGCTTCTGTGGCGCATCCCTCGGTTGTAGATGAGATCTGCCCATTGCCAGTCCAGGTACCTGTGGTCAAACCTGACCTGGACCGTGCCAACCCTAAAGTTGGGGTCTCCTCCATGGCATTCAGCTCGGACAACCGCTACCTGGCCACGAAGAATGGTAAGGGACAGATTCACACTGTAACGTTGCTCTACTAGCCATAGGTGTAAACCCTGCAGACCCACACTCACAAAATGATCCTTTACCAACCAGGGTTAGAGGATGTCAATCATTTTCTGAATAGTTTGTATAGCATTTGGTGGCTGTCACAGAATTACTAGTCCCATTTAATTGTATGGTGGCAATGATGGTGCTGACTAGGGTTTGTGTGTCTATCCCTATAGACAACATGGCCTGCGTGGTGTGGGTATGGGACATGCAGAGGCTGGGGCTCCTGGCTGTTCTGGAGCAGACGTCGGCCGTGCGCTGCTTCCAGTGGGACCCCCGTCGGCCCCGTCTGGCCCTCTGCACCGGCAACGCCAAGCTCTACCTCTGGTCCCCCGCAGGCTGCGTCTCTGTCCAGGTCCCTGCTGAAGGTGCTGTAGCTCTAACCCGGCCGTCACCACAAACCTCATAGCATGTGAAGTCAAACACACATCACTTATCAGGGGTTGTAATAAAACTGTAAAAGAAGTAGTCAAGCACAGTCAAATGCTCTGTGTACTTTTATTGGTTAACAATATTTACATTCCAAATGGATGTTCATCAGGTCACTGCAAACTCCACAGTAATAGAAATAGGACTGTTTCCCAAACCAAGTTAAATCAAGTACTCCGCTAGAACAACTGAGTGGAAGAGCTGGGGGTACTCAAAGAGGTATGGGGCAACACTGAAATGGAGGAACAGTACACTGGTAGGGACACTTCAGCTTGGCATATGTGAGCAGTAGGTGGAGGTCCTTAACGCCTCGTGTGTCCCTCCTTCCTAGGTGGTTTCCAGGTGCAGTCAGTGACTTGGCACTGCAGTGGAGACTCCTTGATTCTGTTGGGGAAAGAGCAACTGTGTCTGTGCTACATGGAGGTCGGGGAAGAGGAGGAGGAGGAGGACGACGACGTCGTCAAGTGAGAGAACCCCACGTACTCTCTCCTATGGGGGCCAGAGCATTAAGATTAGTACTCCAAAGACTGTCTGATCCCATACTCAATCAGGGCTGTGGTCTGCACATGACCAGAAGAATTCCAAAGTGCTGCTCTGACAGTCAACTCTATGGCCATTAAACTGTGGTCATGTGTACTTGCACTGGTCAGTGTCAGCCATCCCTGCAGGTAACGTTCGACTTATTTAGGGGAGGATCACAATATAGGGCAGGTGTAGTTGAGGTCCAAGTTCCTGTAGTATTTAAGAGATGTTTACAAAGTGCATTTGTCAAGTCTCTTGTCATTTAATTATTTGAAGTATTGTGTTTGTAAAAATGTAAAGTCTAGAGGTAACAATTATTTTGTAATAAAGTTTGCTAATAATACCCGTTTAGATGTTTGATTCACACTCCGAAGGCCTCAAACAGTTGGAATGTTCTGCTGTGGACGAGAATGGAAAAGGGTGAAAACATAGTGCTGAGTTCCTCAGGCACAGATTAGGGGGAGTGTTGATGTGGCTGGCTGTATTGTTAAAAACCAAAAAGCTTTAGGGCTCGATTCATCCATATTGCCAAAGTTCAGTGCTATAGGCGTGGATCTTCTGTGATTATTACCACAGCAAGCAAGGTACTTTGAGTCAAACATTCAGGCCTGGGTGAGATCTTTAAGGTCAGGGCCCTCCAAGGCTCACAAAATCATTTTAGACCAAAGCCACCCCCTGTACCTGGACTTTGAACTACTCTCCTCTGGACGCAGGTATAGGGCACCCCTTAGCAGGAAAAAAACAACTAGACAATCATTTGTGCCAGGTGTGATATCCCTCCTAAATAGCTCGGGCTATTTAAGGCCAGCAGGCTAGTCTTTTTTTTGTGTGTTTTATTTCTTCATTTTTATTGGTATGTAAACTTGTGAAAGTTGTATTGTATTTAAACGCCACTTTAAATGTGTACATGACACTGCAACAAAATTTCCCCATGGGGTCAAAGTAAGAGATTAAGTATAGTCCTAGACTGTCTGGGAAACATTTTCTACTTTGGCGAAATCCCTAATCCCCAGGGTACTTCAAACTGGTTTTACAGGAACCTGCAGTGTAAGAAACAATGACACAAGACATGATTTTGATGAGTATTTATTTAATAAGCAATGTACAGTATTCAAGGTCAGTATGAGCATATAATCAGCGTTATGAGTCAAACTAATCTGCAAATGGGTTGGATATCAGATTTACCCAGTATGAAATATCAAAGTAATGTAGGCAATTGCCTCACGTTGGTGACCGTGCTACAAATATTAAGCATTTGACCAAGAAGTTAGTTTTCTTTTTGTAACACTCAAAACCTGCATCAATTGCTATTCTGGAGCATTTTTGAAGTTGAACAGAGACGGCATGCAAACCAACATGCAAGACATGCATGTTACATTTAGACCAGGAGTGGAAGAAAAAAAAGGTAGTTGGACAGACATCTTAGTTCATTCGAGCGGTTAAAGCATGATCTTGTGTGAAGCAGAGGCCTAACAACCAGATTCTTCTCTGGTGAATGGATGAGAGAGAGCGGTTTATTTCAAACCAGTTTAAATCTGGTTCCTGGATGTCTTGACGTTGATTTGTCTTGCATACTTTGAAATATTCCGTTTGGATCCCATGCAAGAATGACATCTGTTTAGAAACAAAATTGAATGTCCATCAACCATTGTGACTGATGGAAGAATGTTTGAAATGTAATAGGGCCTCTAGGAAATCTTAGACTGTTCATTTGCAATTGACTTATGATTAATCAGTTTCAATTATATTCAGCCAATGTCACTTCCTGGTATTGTCCCTTATACATTAAATCACTTCCTTCGATTGGCTCCTGTGCAGCGCTGACACATTTAAATTTGTGCTTGTTTAGGTTGAGACAGTTGGGGGTATTTAAGGTTCCTCTGGGTGCCAGCATGGGTGTTCTCGCCGAGCAAGCACTCAAGCATTCTAACATCGACATGGAAGTGACAAATCGGTAAAGCAGAGGCCAAGGGGGTTAAAAAAACAAATAGCAAGATTTGTGGAGCAGGGAGAGGAGACACCTGTAAGAAGGGAAAATCCATTAAAAGGTGGGGGCAGGGAGGTCCTCAGGTCGAGGGGAGAACAAACAATGGCATGGAACTATTTCACTATAGTCCTTTCCAAATACTTTAACAGAACTGGATTATTCTGTTCCTGAGAGCTACTGAACAAAAGGCAAAGCCGTGCGAGCAAACGAGCTTGGTAAAAGGAGACTTTAACATGCAAATCTGAGGCTGAAATTTCAAACACTGTATCCAATTTAACTTAAGTTGCTTTTTTCTTTGAGGTTTATGTCAAGACTATGGCTACAGCCCTAACTAGTTAGTTACTTGAATAGTTGACTAATAGATCAATGTAATCTAAAATGGCCACCATTTTTATTCCCACGTGGATTTTTTTATTTTAGGACTTTTAGGACCTGTTTTCTAGAAATGGAGATGAGTAGCCCTAATCCCCTTGTGACAATTTTCTTAAATTGATATCTGTAGTTGGGCTTGCACCAGACAATGTATAATTAAAGTAAAATAAAGTGGTCATAGTTTTGACAAAGCGGATTGTAGCACCGGCAGCCGCATTAATTCTCAAATCTTACCACTACAACGTCCCAATATGATGGATTTTAGAGCCAATCTGGCAAGGCGTCTCAGGTTGAAAATAATGGGTAGACCGCTTGATCAGGCAAAGCTCATTGCATCAGTTTCTGTAATAACGAGCGCTGATAAAGCCCACTCTTATACCTAAAGTTAAAGCACCTAACCATGCCCTCGTACTGCACAAAAGGCCCACGATAATATTAACTTCCAAGGGCTCTAAGTCAGGTTCACCTAGCAGCATCAGGTGTGTATTACAGTATTTTCACAATGGCAAGGTAAACAGTATGCACTGTACCCACAATTAGCGACATTCCCTAATCGCACAAACACACCAAATTCACATACTGTAGGTCTCTCCACTCGGGTTAAATAATTATGGCAAATGGAAAACAACTTTGCATGAGAGCACTGTGGCAGGAGTGGAGAGAACTCAGGCTTGCTGCACACCATGGCTGCCCGCCGGTTATACTCAAGCGTTGGGTATGACACAGCCACATTGTCAGCATTCCACGAGCAGACAGACACACACTCATAAAACACAGTTTGACAGCGCTCCCACTGCTGTGGAACAAGAGGGTCACTCAGTGGGAAACATTTAGAAGCCAATCTTTCCCCTGGTCATGGAGTAGCCCAGCTTGGCCTCATTGTTGATGAAGGACATGATGCCCAGGTAGGTCTCGATGAGGAGGGGCCTCTCTAGGATCAGAACTCCGTTGGCCCTGCCCGGAATGGCAAACTCCTTGTGGGCCTTCTTCACTGCCTGAACCAGCTGGGTCCGGAAGATGTCCATCTGACAGAAGAGGAGAGCAGCTCAGTGTTTAATATACCAAGCTCCCATGTGAACATGAATATTGCATATAAATTGTTATTATTGTAAATGGGGGAGGGGAGGTGGCAACGTAAGAGTTTAACCTGGCAGAGAGAGGCCACTTTCTCGTCGGCACGGGCCATGGGGTGCTCAGTGAAGGTGACATAGGGCATGTCTGTGGACCAGGGATTCCAGCGGTTCACGAAGGAGGGGCGTGGGCGTTTGTCCCACTGAACCCGAATCCCATAGCCCTCCCTCCTGTAGAGACACGTATTGTAATTCCAGTGTGCTGGGAGTAATCAATGAATAGTAGGCTGTGTTCAGTGGGCACGAGAGGAAAAAAGCTTTAGAAACAGGTGTATCTATACTTGTCCAATATGCGTTCCTAGTTTTCGGTTTCCATGCCTACTGAACACGTCTGACTGCTGAGTGTAATTTGGCCCTGTCCAGAAACAACCCCAAGCGACTTGAGTAGACTCAACATAGTTGGATATGTATAAGCAATATGGCAACATTTCCACCAAGCCTATCCCAAGTGAACGTTAGCCTTCTACCATATTGCTTATACTGTACCTATCCCAAGTGAACGTTAGCCTTCTACCATATTGCTTATACTGTACCTATCCCAAGTGAACGTTAGCCTTCTACCATATTGCTTATACTGTACCTATCCCAAGTGAACGTTAGCCTTCTACCATATTGCTTATACTGTACCTATCCCAAGTGAACGTTAGCCTTCTACCATATTGCTTATACTGTACCTATCCCAAGTGAACGTTAGCCTTCTACCATATTGCTTATACTGTACCTATCCCAAGTGAACGTTAGCCTTCTACCATATTGCTTATACTGTACCTATCCCAAGTGAACGTTAGCCTTCTACCATATTGCTTATACTGTACCTATCCCAAGTGAACGTTAGCCTTCTACCATATTGCTTATACTGTACCTATCCCAAGTGAACGTTAGCCTTCTACCATATTGCTTATACTGTACCTATCCCAAGTGAACGTTAGCCTTCTACCATATTGCTTATACTGTACCTATCCCAAGTGAACGTTAGCCTTACTACCATATTGCTACCATATTGCTTATACTGTACCTATCCCAAGTGAACGTTAGCCTTCTACCATATTGCTTATACTGTACCTATCCCAAGTGAACGTTAGCCTTCTACCATATTGCTTATACTGTACCTATCCCAAGTGAACGTTAGCCTTCTACCATATTGCTTATACTGTACCTATCCCAAGTGAACGTTAGCCTTCTACCATATTGCTTATACTGTACCTATCCCAAGTGAACGTTAGCCTTCTACCATATTGCTTATACTGTACCTATCCCAAGTGAACGTTAGCCTTCTACCATATTGCTTATACTGTACCTATCCAATTATTTCAGAACATCGACAAGTGTCTTGTGTTGTTGTAAGTACAGGGTCATAGCTCAGTGGCACTTACTTGTTGAGTGATTTGGGCGGGAACTCAAACTCGCCCACTGAGATGGTGTCCACGGCATTAAGGGAGATTCTGATGACCTGCTGACACAGCAGGTTGATGAAGTCATACTTGCAAACCAGCAGGGACCTGTTAGAAAACCAAGAGGGACAATATGGCAAATTAAGTGAAGAGTGTACAAACGTTCATGCAAGTTTGACGCCTTTATCAGCACGAATATATCACAACCGCGTCGAGGCTTTCATCCAGTCGGCAACAATAATGTATCAAATGATATGGGAATGGATCCCTCCAATTGGGTTCAAATGGATATCCAATCGTAACATTTGCCACTAATCATTTGGTTTACCTGTCAGTTATGAGCACCAGTCTCTCCTTCTCGTTGTTCCAGTGGTCAACTCTAAGGGAAACATTATTACATTCAGATTTAGCATTCTCATCTGTAGCGAAATAATGTAATGAGATATTCATGAAAATATGAAGTCACAATGGTGTAAGAGAGACTACAATGTGCCAAGGGGTTGTGTGATTTCTTTACCAATTGGCATCTGCCGGCAGAATATAATTTTTCATGGAGATGGTATGTATTAACTGGATAAATAAACATGCCTTTAAGCACTACATGGCTCTTAATTGCCCCAAAAATATTATCCTTGCCTCTCACTTGCACTAATATCGTTTCAAAGTTTATGTACCACATCCACAGGAAAATAGGTGTAAAACAGTAGTGACATTCTTTCCCAACAATACAATAATAATAATATAGAATAAAAAACACAAGAACTACGATGTGAGTTAGAAACAAGAGAATGCAAGTATATACATGCATACATACATGCAAGTGACTGGTAGTAGGATAAAGAGCCTTCAGAATGTATTCACACCCCCTTGACCTTTTCCACATTTTGTTGTGTTACAGCCTGAATTTAAAATGAATTAAATGTAGATTGTGTCACGCTAGTTAGCATTGGCTTGTGAAACTACCTCTGTGTCCAGTATGAAGTTAGAGACAGAAAAATGGTATCCACAAGGTCATTGGACTCTGGGTAAGTAGATAAAGGGACTCATTGCCAAAATCCCGAAGTATCACTTTAATAGGTGAATGACTGTCACGCTTGCTAATAGTGACGAGGTCACATTAATAACACTACCATTACCTTCTATTTTTTTTTTAAACCTTCTTTAACTAGGCAAGTCAGTTAAAGAACAAGTTCTTATTTTCAATGACGGCCTAGGAACAGTGGGTTAACTGCCTTGTTCAGGGGCAGAACGACGGATTTGTACCTTGTCAGCTTAGGGTTTCGAACTTGCAACCTTTCGGCTGCTAGTCCAATGCGCTAGGCTACCCTGCCGCACCCTATGCCTATGAGATAGGAAGCGATGTGAAGTATAATGTGCTTACTAGTCATTAAGACCAGCCTTATTGATGGTAGTGTTTAACATGATTTTGGAATTACTATCTCTGTACCCCACACATAACGTACAATTATCTGTAAGGTCCCTCAGTCGAAAGTGTGAATTTCAAAACACAGATTCAACCAAAGACCAGGGAGGTTTTCCAATGCCTCGCAAAGGGCACCTATATATGGGTAAAAAAGTTCAAAAGCAGACATTGAATATCCTTTTAGGCATGGTGAAGTAATTAATTACTACTAAACGATATCATAACCGCCATCGATAAAAGACAGTACTGTGCAGCCGTCTTCATCGACCTGACCAAGGCTTTCGACTCTGTCAATCACCATATTCTTATCGGCAGACTCAGTAGCCTCGGTTTTTCTAATGACTGCCTTGCCTGGTTCACCAACTACTTTGCAGACAGAGTTCAGTGTGTAAAATCGGAGGGCATGTTGTCCGGTCCTCAGGCAGTCTCTATGGGGGTACCACAGGGTTCAATTCTCGGGCCGACTCTTCTCTGAATATATCAATGATGTTGCTCTTGCTGTGGGCGATTCCCTGATCCACCTCTACGCAGACGACACCATTCTGTATACTTCTGGCCCTTCCTTGGACACTGTGCTATCTAACCTCCAAACGAACTTCAATGCTATACAACACTCCTTCCGTGGCCTCCAACTGCTCTTAAACGCTAGTAAAACCAAATGCATGCTTTTCAACCGTTCGCTGCCTGCACCCGCACGTCCGACTAGCATCACCACCCTGGATGGTTCCGATCTAGAATATGTGGACATCTATAAGTACCTAGGTGTCTGGCTAGACTGCAAACTCTCCTTCCAGACTCATATCAACCATCTCCAATCCAAAATCAAATCTAGAGTCAGCTTTCTATTTCGCAACAAAGCCTCCTTCACTCACGCCGTAAAACTTACCCTCGTAAAACTGACTATCCTATCGATCTTTGACTTTGGCGATGTCATCTACAAAATAGCTTCCAATACTCTACTCAGCAAACTGGATGCAGTTTATCACAGTGCCATCCGTTTTGTTACTAAAGCACCTTATACCACCCACCACTGCGAACTGTATGCTCTAGTCGGCTGGCCCTCGCCACATGTTCGTCGCCAGACCCACTGGCTCCAGGTCATCTACAAGTCTATGCTATGTAAAGCTCCGCCTTATCTCAGTTCACTGGTCAGGATGGCAACACCCACCCGTAGCACACGCTCCAGCAGGTGTATCTCACTGATCATCCCTAAAGCCAACACCTCATTTTGCCGCCTTTCCTTTCAGTTCTCTGCTGCCTGCGACTGGAACGAATTGCAAAAATCTCTGAAGTTGGAGACTTTTATCTCCCTCACCAACTTTAAACATCTGCTATCTGAGCAGCTAACCGATCGTTGCAGCTGTACATAGTCCATCGGTATATAGCCCACCCAATTTACCTACCTCATCCCCATACTGTTTTTATTTTATTTACTTTTCTGCTCTTTTGCACACCAGTATCTCTACCTGCACATGTTCATCTGATAATTTATCACTCCAGTGTTAATCTGCTAAATTGTAATTATTCACTTCTATGGCCTATTTATTGCCTACCTCCTCATGCCTTTTGCACAAAATGTATATAGACTTTTTTTTCTATGTTATTGACTTGTTTATTGTTTACTCCATGTGTAACTCTGTGTTGTTATCTGTTCACACTGCTATGCTTTATCTTTGCCAGGTCGCAGTTGCAAATGAGAACTTTTTCTCAACTAGCCTACCTGGTTAAATAAAGGTGAAATATTTTTTTGTTTAAATACACTATGGATGGTGTGTCAACACAACCCTTCACTACAAAAAAATAAGCATCCTTCTGGAGAGAAAGGAAACCTTCTCACCATGAGGCCAATTGTGACTTTAAACCCGTTTTTAAAATTGCTGTGAGGAGAAAACTGAGGATGGATCAACATCGCAGTTACTCGGCAATAATAACCTAATTGATTTCTCTCTATGCGGCCTCATTGTCTCTAGTGCCCCCTGCTGTCATAAAACGGAAGTACAGACATATACTGAGGGTGGTGGGTGCATAGAAAGACGAACCTCCATTAGTTCCGGGTGTCCGAGATTATGAGTGGGTGAAACAATGATATGAATGGACAAGGCCATCGATCACGTGAAACCATTCATTCCGTTGTGAAAACTCGATAGCGCATTGAGGCCAAATGAAGGCGGTTTCAATTATTCCTATGGGTTGGTTAATCTCTCGTGGACAGTGCACGTAGCATAACATCTGACACAATTGCGCAAGATATTTAGTTCATGGAGACAACATGGTCTGTGCTATCCGGATACATTGGGACGTCCCTACCCCCATTGAAATTTAAATGTAAAACGGTTAGGGATTAAGGTCCCCCATTTCATAGACGTTAACTATCTTTAGCGCCTATTGACGATATTAAATATATTTCAGAATATACTATCATCGAGAAATAATTTCACAAAAAAACAACAATTACTACACCCTTTTAATAGGGTTCCCACAAGACCATATGGGTATGTTACAGTGCTTGTTTACGGAAGACAGAGTGCCAATTAGCCACCTGTGTCTCCGTACAACTGTGTGCAGACGGAAGACTGACGCCCAAACGTGTTGTCACTGAAAAATACTGTCAGCTGCAAATGTTAAAACAGTGTATAGTAAGTGTGTATTGTCATGTGAAAGTAGAGGGATTTGTGTTTCTAGAACCCTACCGCAACCAATAATCGAATCACGTTTACATTTGAGTATTTGGCTTCCAGAGCCAATTCTCCTTAAAAAAAAGAACACGTAAGGTCCTTGGACTATAAGGAGTCCTTTAGTCCATTATTGGGCTAGGTTTAGGGTAGGGACATCTCAAGTAATCCCGGATAGCACTTGAACAACATGCGCTGTTTGAGCTACTCCAGAAAGTGACTTTGCAGTGCTGCCGTCTCATTGAGTTGCTCAAATTGAAGGCCGACCGGGGTACTGCAGGCTGCCATTAGCAACTCAATCTTTTTAACTTCTGTGTGTGATTTAAAAACAATTGGTTCAAAGACATACAGTTGAAGTCGGAAGTGTACATACACCTTAGCCAAATACATTTAAACTAATTTTTTTCACAATTCCTGACATTTAATCCTTGTAAAAATTCCCTGTCTTAGGTCAGTTAGGATCACCACTTTATTTTAAGAATGTAAAATGTCAGAATAATAGATAATTATTTATTTCAGATTTGATTTCTTTCATCACATTCCCAGTGGGTCAGAAGTTTACATACATTCAATTAGTATTTGGTAGCATTGCCTTTAAATTGTCTAACATGCGTCAAACATTTTGGGTAGCCTTCCACAATAAGTTGAGTGAATTTTGGCCCATTCCTCCTGACAGAGCTGGTGTAACTTAGTCAGGTTTGTAGGCCTTGCTCGCACACATTTTCAGTTTTGCCCACAAATTTTCTATAGGATTGAGGTCAGGGCTTTGTGATGGCCACTCCAATACCTTGACTTTGTTTAAGCCATTTTGCCACAACTGTGGAAGTATGCTTGGGGTCATTGTCCATTTGGAAAACCCATTTGCAACTAAGCTTTAACTTCCTGACTGATGACTTGAGATGTTGCTTCAATATATCCACATAATTTTCCTACCTCGTGATGCCATCTATTTTGTGAAGTGCACCAGTCCCTCCTGCAGCAAAGCACCCCCACAACATGATGCTGCCACCCCCGTGATTCACGGTTGGGATGGTGTTCTTCGACTTGCAAGCGTCCCCTTTTACCTCCAAACATAACGATGGTCACTATGGGCAAACAGTTCTATTTTTGTTTCATCAGACCAGAGGACATTTCTCCAAAAAGTCTTTGTCCCCATGTACAGTTGCAAACCGTAGTCTGCATTTTTATGGTGGTTTTGGAGCTGTGGCAGCTTCCTTGCTAAGCGGCCTTTCAGGTTATGTCAATATAGGACTCATTTTACTGTGGATATAGATACTTTTGTACCCGTTTCCTCCAGCATCTTCACAAGGTCCTTAGCTGTTGTTCTAGGACTGATTTGCACTTTTCGCACCAAAGTATGTTCATCTCTAGGAGACAGAATGTGTCTCCTTCCTGAGCGGTATGACAGCTGCGTGGTCCCATGGTGTTTATACTTGCGTACTATTGTTTGTACAGATGAACGTGGTATTTTCAGGCATTTGGAAATTTCTCCCAAGGATGAACCAGACTTGTGGATGTCTACTATTTTTTTTCTGAGGTGTGTCATGCACAAAAAGTAGATGTCCTAACCAACTTGCCAAAACTATAGTTTGTTAACAAGAAATTTGTGAGGTGGTTTAAAAATGAGTTTTAATGACTCCAACCTAAGTGTATGTAAACTTCCGACTTGAACTGTACATCTGGTGTATCAGAAGCAATTATTGGCAACTATAGAATGGTGAAGAAGAACTCCGCGGAGTATACAACTAAATTAATTTAGCCATTCATTGTAGCATTGGCACTCTGTAGAGTTGCTATTTTCTCACGTTCTTGTGTAAATTAACTCATGACATTCCTAGATTACTCATTATACTAATAAAGTCAGATATAAAAATCAACAAATACAATAGTCAGTTTAAAAAAAGGTTAAGGGTACAAAACGGTATATATATATATATATATACACACACACACACAATACCAGTCAAAAGTTGACACACCTACTCATTCAATGGTTTTCCTTTATTTTTACTATTTTCTACATCAAAATTATGAACATATATGTAATCATGTAGTAACCAAAAAAGTGTTAAACAAAATCAAAATATATTAAAGATTCTTCAAAGTAGCCACTCTTTGCCTTGATGATAGCTTTGCACACGCTTGACATTCTCTCAACCAGCTTCATGAGGAATGCTTTTCCAACTGTCTTGATTTGAAAGAGTTCCCACATATGCGGAGCACTTGTTGGCTGCTTTTCCTTGACTCTGCGGTCCAACTCATCCCAAACAATCTCAATTGGGTTGAGGTCAGATGATTGTGGAGGCCAGGTCATCTGATGCAGCACTCCATCACTCTCCTTCTTGGTCAAATTGCCCTTACAGCCTGGAGGTGCTTTGGGTCATTGTCCTGTTGAAAAACAAATGATAGTGGGATGGCATATCACTGCAGAATACTGTGGTAGCCATGCTGGTTAAGTGTGCCTTGAATTCTAAATAAATCCCTGACAGTGTCACCAGCAAAGCACACCCACACCATCACACATCCTCCTCCATGCTTCACAGTGGGAACCACACATGTGGAGATCATCCATTCACCTACTCTGTGTCTCACAAAGATCGCGGTTGGAACCCAAAAAAATCTAATTTGGACTCAGACCAAAAGGACAGATTTCCACTGGTCTATGTCCATTGCTTGTGTTTCTTGGCCCAAGAAAGTCTCTTCTTATTAGTGTCCTTTAGTAGTGGTTTCTTTGCAGCAATTCAATCATGAAGGCCTGATTCACGGAGTCTCCTCTGAACAGTTGATGTTGAGATGCGTCTATGAAGCATTTATTTGGGCTGCAATTTCTGAGGCTGGTAACTCTAATGAACTTATCCTCTGTAGTGGAGGTAACTCTGGGTCTTCCTTTCCTGTGGTGATCCTCACGACGGCCAGTTTCATCATAGCGCTTGATGGGTTTTTGCACTTGAGGAAACGTTCAAATTGTACAGATTGACTGACCTTCATGTCTTAAAGTAATGATGGACCTTTGTTTCACTTTGCTTATTTGAGCTGTTCTTGCCATAAGGCACACCTGTTAATTGAAATGCATTCTAGGTGACTACCTCATGAAGCTGGTTGAGAGAATGCCAAGTGTGCAAAGCTGTCATCAAGGCAAAAGGTGGCTACTTTGAAGAATGTCAAATATAAAATATATTTAGATTTGTTAAAAAAAAAAAAGAAGGTTACTACATGATTAAATGTGTTATTTCATAGTTTTGATGTCATCACTATTATTCTACAATATAGAAAATTGTAAAAAGAAAAGAAAAACTCTGGAATGAGTAGATGTGTCCAAACTTGACTGGTACTGTATATCTGGCTGTCTTGGCAAAATCTCTACATATCCCATTGAGGCAAGCAGGGAGAGGCTGGCCATTGTCACAGTTTCAAGACCAGTCAGAAACATCCAGCTAACCCTACACCAATGGAACTTAGATCCACATTAAGTAGCAATGATATCCTTCGCCACTGCTGTCTTAACGACATGACAGCTTGAACCAGTCATGACTATTCCCAAAAAATAAATCTAGCTTTCCAACAAATGTCTTATACTGAAAAATATATATAAAAACGTAACATGTAACGTGTTGGTCCCATGTTTCATGAGCTGAAATGAAAGATCCCAGAAATGTTCCATACGCACAAAAAGCTTCTATCAAATTGTGTGCACAAATTTGTTTACATCCCTGTTAGTGAGAATTTGTCCTTTGCCAAGATAATCCATCCACCTGACAGGTGTGCTCGTCATCCTTACCAGGGTCTTGACCTGACTGCAGTTTGGTGTCATAACTGACTTCAGTGGGCAAATGCTCACCTTCAATGGCCACTGGCACACTGGAGAAGCGTGCTCTTCACAGATGAATCCTGGTTTCAACTGTACCCGGGAAGATGGCAGACAATGTGTATCGCGTCGTGTGGGCGAGCGGTTTGCTGATGTCAATGTTGTGAACAGAGCACCCCATGGTGGTGGTGGGGCTATGGTATGGGCAGGCATAAGCTACAGACATCATTTTATCAGCGGTAATTTGACTGCACAGAAATACCATGGACGAGATCCTGAGGCCCAATGTTGCGCCATCAGCTCATGTTTCAGCATGATAATGCACAGCCCCATGTTGCAAGGATCTGTACACAATTCCTAGGAGTTGAAAATGTCCCAGTTCTTCCATGGCCTACATACTCAGAAATGACACCAATTCAGCATGTTTGGGATGCTCTGTATCGACGGCGTGTCCCAGCTCCCGCCAATGTCCAGCAACTTCACACAGCCATTGAACAGTAGTTGGACAACATTCCACAATCAACAGCCTGATCAATTCTATGCGAAGGAGATGTGTCATGTTGCATGAGGCAAATGGTGGTCACACAAAATAGACTGGTTTTCTGATCCACACCCCTACCTTATTTTTTTAAGGTGTCTGTGACCAACAGATACATATCTGTATTCTCAGTCATGCTAAATCCATAGATTACGGCCTAATGAATTTATTTCAATTGACCGATTTCCTTATATGAACTAACTCAGTAAAATCTTTGAAATTGTTGCATGTATATTTTAGTTCGGTGTAGTTACATGATTGTTTTGAAGTTTAAGGGTGCAGTATTTATGCACAAAACAATAGCATAGTTCAAGTTTAGGACAGGATATAGCTGCTGGACGCACATGCGCTCTAGGCTAATTCAGGACAAAGGGTGTAGTTTTTATTTGATTAAACAATTCAGAGACCAAAACAAATATATCAGATGAAATATTTAAGGAGAGCGAATCGATATACAGTCCCTAAATCAGCTGTAACTGTCAATACTAAAACAAAGCTTAAAATGAAGACGCTTCTGGACATGGTAAACTCCTCACCACTAATTGGGGGATCCTGTTTTCCGCTAACAATGTCTGCAGTACCACGGTCGGCCTTCAACTTCCATGGCTTCAATGAGAGGGCAGTTGTTCTCCACTGGAATGAATCATTGAAAACACTCAGACATCATCAAGCTCATTTTAAATCACCTGTAGTGCTATGGCAAAAACCAAAACGTGCACCCAGGGGGGGCCCCAGGACCAAATTTGGGAACTTCTGTACTGCCAATGTAACTTTACTGGCCTATGTGATGATGTGAATTGCTGATCAAATGACTCACTCTGCAAGCAGCCACACACTCAGCACTTCTCCATCCTCTGAAGGCAGGCCCACTGTTCTGATGTCATTCACTGCTCGTTCAATGGTCCCTGGCTGAAATGAAGAGGCCACAGTTCATTGATTTCAGTCCACTCATCATTATAATAATCGAGCAGATTGCTCCATATATCATAGCTGAATAAATTGCAGTTGTCTGAATAAATTGTTGCGTTTAACAGAACGGGTTGTTTCACAATCTAAGAAATAGAGGTTAGTTTGTAACGACATGTTGCATGGGTGTTCACTGCCACAAATACGCACGTTCAAATCAGAGCGAGCCAAGCAGTCAATCTGCAATTGCAAACTGATTGCAGCGTGAACGTTTGACAGCTGTTTCCAAGCTAGCCTATTAGCTTGCTAACTAGCTAATATCCGACCTTGTTCAGATAAAAAAAGGGCAATTATTAGCCAGACTTACCCTAAAGACGAAATAATCCTTCACTTTCGCTTGCATTGTTGGGTTGTGGACATGAAACGGCGTCAACGTTTGTAAAGGGGAGCAACATGCTACAGAAGAACTATACCCAAGGCTCCCTCTGGCCCCCGGCGGTGTGAAGGCAACCTCGACTCCATCCTCTGCCTCTGCCGGATGAAGGACCGCAGCCCCCGGACTCATTGGTTCAACCGTGTCGTTTAGCTGAAGCATAGTGCAAACTGAGTTGTAATAAAAAGCACAAAATAGACTTCAACCTATCCTCTCGAAAATAAAGATTCAGCAAACGGTGTATTGTTTTGAATTGGTCATTGCGCACAATAATATGATCGGAGAGGATGGTGTTTACAAGGAAGTACCCCTGCCTCACTTCCCCCCTTAGATTTCCTTTTTTCACCTCTTAAAGGGGAAATCTGCAGCTCAAACAAGTGGTCACCCCCGCCACTGTTGAGCTGTAAATCCTTAGTCCGAACAGCTAAAACAAGAGTTTCTATTTTGTATTTAAATTTAACCAGGCAAGTCAGTTAAGAACTCATTCTTATTTACAATGACGGCCTACCGGGGAACAGTGGGTTAACTGACTTGTTCAGGGGTAGAACGACAGATGTCTTACCTTGGATTCGATCCAGCAACCTTTCGGTTACTGGCCCAACGCTCTAACCACTGCCGGCCCTATTGGACAAATTCAGATAGGTTCCTCTTGTTTCGTTCCGTTAGCTTCCGTTTAAGAGTATAATAAAACTTTATTGGCCATTCAGGATGGACATTTTTCTTTGGCATCACCTACTATTAAAATAATCACATATACATACATTCTCACATCATACACTTTTAAACCAGTCAGTCCATCGTGTTGCATACACCAACAACATAGAGGACATTTTAGCTAGATAGCTACTTGTTGTTCTCCTAATGAAATAATTAGCTAGCCAGCTACTTAGCCCTGTTGCCCACGTTATAACGTTTATAAGCAGCCAGCTAGTATGGCCTGACCTGACCGGGTTATTTGTTGTATAGCTAGCCACAATAAGGATTAGCCACATAGTGGAATTTGCGTTTCGCCTTCAAACTAAAAGTCCCTCGTTGAAAGTTACGCAGAAGATTACAATTGGTGGAATCTGTTGGACTGTTGGAATGTGGAGCAATGAAATGGTATAAGAGTCTACCCGGCGACACCCACAGAACACAACTGTGAAGAGTTTACGCAAATATTAGCATCTTAGCTTGACACGTCAAATAACGGGACTTTGACTGTGGGAAATCACCTTCCCAGTCAACCTATTGTGCGTATTGACATTCATATCGCACTGTACGGCCTTACCTAAGGATTGGGGATCAATTAAATGGGGTATCAGTCTACTCAGTAGCAAAGTGCTTTTTCAGAGTTATCAGGCGCCAAACATCCACATTGCATTGTTTTTCCTCTCGAATAGTGTTCAGTAGGTTGACTGGTACAATAAATGTGGCTCAATTCACAGTGGTTTCTGAGTCCTGCAATAAGAAATATGATGCTAATGTTCTCTGGATGTCACTGAGTAGACTGATACCCCATGTCATTGATCCACAATCCATAGAATAAAATTCTATAGTCTAACAAAATTCAGTGTGATTTCAACAGACTTTTGTCAAATTAACAAATGATTGTCTTTTGTTGAATTTATATAAGGACATTCCAACCTCGTTTAACATGATCTATTCCATTATGGCATGATTCCACTATTTGTATTAATTTGCATTACTTTCATAGATACTTTTATTTTAAAGGCAAATCGCAAATTCCACTATTGTGCCTAATCCTTGTTGTGGCTAGCTTCACATAGATGGGTCCGATCATCATTAATGAAATAAGAAGTATATTTTAAATTAGGGGTCTTTAAGATGATGACACCTAGATAGAATGATAGCTAGCTAGCTAACTATAGCTACTGAAACAGATCGTTGATTTGCTATGTTTTTGGGGAAGAACATTGTTTGCATCCATCAGCTAGCTATCTTTTTTATGACCAGCACTGTCCATAGCTTGGGGAACTCGACCAGCATGTATCGGTGAATCGATATGAAATAAGAGTGACAGTGTAATCAATGTGTAATAACTACGTAAAAAATGTATGAACGTGTTAAATTATTATGTGACGTGCAGTCATTTCCAGGTCCTGATTGGTCAACAAGATTATTTATTTAACGTGTATCTTTTACACCCAAAGACCCAAACGGCGTTCCATATTTAAGAATCAATGGGTATATATCGTTAAATTAAAAGGATATGCCAATCACAGATTGCCCCTTTAAAGTGGTCGCATGCATGATTTGATCATCATGGCAAGTGGGCGGGGTAGGCCTATTTAGTTATTTAATACACAATCTAAATATCTCACTATCTGTCCATTGCTTTATAAGACATACACAAATTAGGCCTATAACAATTTTGACTATGCAGAGAAGAGAGAGAGAGTTCTCTGTTGGGTACATGACAAATACAAGGGACATTTCATATAAAAAGCACACAGGTTTTTATTGCATATCAATTTCATGTATAAATTCTTCATAGCATTGGAAAGATTACATTTGGTATACATTTCTATTCTACAGAATTAACATCAGAATCATATCAATTCCATGAAATTTCTCTGAAGTACATCTTCAATAATCACAAGCATCAAAAAAACTTCAATTTCAGAATTGTTCAATATTATTCTACAATCCTTTCATTTTTTTTCATTACAGCTTTCTCCCACAATCTTTTTTGTATTCATTTAAGAACCACCTGCCCAATACATCTGTAAGGACTTGAAGTCAAACCTACTAACCTAACCACATGTACAATAAGTGCATCTACGGATTCATCATTTTTTATTTCATTTTTTAATTTAAGATACACATTTCACAAATGGACATCATTATGACTGCCAAACACGTCATGCACAATATCTTTTTTAATAAACATAACAGAGGTGATACAACTCGGATTCAAATGAAACGAGCACCATCCATTTAAACCCATATTTTTTTCATTGAATTTTTCAGACATATGCAACATTGTTTTTTAAAATACTATACAGTTAAAAAGAAACTTTTTTTGTTGTTTTTTTTGTACTTTTTCCTGTAACAGTGGGGAAAGAACAGCAACCGTATTCTGAAGTTATCAGTTTGTGACCATTTGCCAGATCCTTTCAAAAGCTGGCAATGTGATCTTTGACTTCAATGTGCATCCATAATTCTACAACCGACAGCGCGCACTTATTACAGTAGTACATGACATGAATTACTCCATATATAGTATACCTAAATATTTAGTAACCCCAGTCTCTGCATTTAATAGTAATGTATTGCAAAACAATGTGTTAACCGTGGATCCACATTTAGTATAGCAAGACAGAGACCTCTGTCATCATTATCATCGGACATGAAATGATGCAGCAAAACTAGTATCACCCTGCCACCTGCTGACAAAAAAATTAAATTACAGTGCTTCAGTTACTGATTTTTTTCCAAGTTCATCATCATTTTAAGTGAGGGTTGATCATCCACTCCAAGTGAGGCAAATCAGGCTAACTCCTAGTAACTCTTTAGTGACAGAGACCCATGCCTGCCCAGTTTGTTGTTTTGGACCCATACGTTTAAGTGCTGGCCTGAACCTATCCCGCCCAGTCCTGAAAGTCTTCATTCACATGTCCAGCGTGAAAGCAACTTTTGCAATTTACAGTGAACAACCCTTCAACTTACAGCGACATGAAATTAAAAAAACCTGCGCAGTATTAAGTGCCATCTCTACCTTTGTCTACAGTTTGGAATGAAATCCCGTAAATGAGAAGATAATTGGGAGGAAGGGAATTGACAAGGGATTTATCAAAAAGAGTGTGTTTGCAAATATGAATACAAAGTGAATAGAAGTCTTTGAAACTTAAAATCCTATGTATGTCATATTTCTCTCCTAACCAGAAGCATTTCCTGGTTTGATTTCTTTCCTAGTTTGATTGTTTAATTCTTTTGCTGGTCTCACAGTACAGTAAATGTGTTCTGCTGGGTGTTAGAACCCTTTACAGACAATCAAACTCATCTCAGTTACAGCTGGAGTAAAGGGTGAACCATCAAGCTATGACCAGCGGGTTATATGCCTCCAAGGAAGAAACATACTCTTCTCAGGATTAAAAGTCTCTCGGCTGTCGAAACCCTCGTGTCAACACTAGTTACAGAACCATTTAACCCCGAGAGTAATGCAAGTTCTACTAACAAGTGGAAATATGATAGAATGCTACACTGTAGTTGGACACTATCTGAAAAACAATGTCGATTTTATCAATGACTGGGCATTCTGAGACATTTTTTTTCTTCTAAAACCACACGGTCACATTTAAAAAAAAAATCCTACAATTTGAAACCATCATAGCAGAATCTGAGCACTAATAAACTGATTGAGTTGATTGGATTTGTTATCGAGTGAAATGTAGTTGCTTATACTTAGGATCAATGATAAACTAACAATACAATGCCCTGGCATCCAAATCCCCTGACATTCATAGTGAAGGCTTCCATTTCATTAAATGACCACCGTAAGACTTCCAACACAAAACACATCAGCATACTGGTTGAAATGGTTGAACTGAAACGAGACAAACAAAACCTCATGCTAGACACAGCATTGCAAAACATGATCTAAACAATCTAGAACTACCGTGTCACTAGAAATAAAAACAGCTGATTTTCATGCTTTCTTTCCAATTTGGCACACTGGTCTTTACAGAAAAAAAAACATTGAAACCCAGATTCAAAATCTCGGTCGCGTTTCGATTCAACTTCATTCCTTCAGCAACACTTAAAAGAGGGATAAAACAAAATACGTTTTTTTTCGTGTTTTCATTTGTCACTTGTCTCCAATCGTGACATTTTTTTTTAACCTAAATAAATAGAATTACACACACTCTTTAAATCAAATATATAAGAAGGTAAAAACAACAACTATGACAGCAATTAAAACCCCTCGAAAAAGAAATGATTGTCGGAGAACAAAACCTTTTCTATGGGTTATTTGGCACATACCACTCTTGCTATGAACGTCCAGGTTATTTTGTACATCATACAACAATATCATACAATTTTGGTCCTTCACTAAATAATTATATTAACATTTGAGCACGGAGGTGCCTAAAATGAGACAATACTGTTTTATCAAAGAGAAAAACACTAAATGGAATCACGTTAACAAATGAGCAAAAAAGGGAAAAACAGGCTTTCCCTATTCTAACCAATGGACATCCATTTAACCTCTTGTTCACCGGATAACTTTTGAGATTGAGACTTTGTCCTCTGCAATGCCCATTATATGTTGGGGGCGTCATTCTCCATGACATCATTGCCATTCGAGCTTGATGCATCATCCTACTGTACTTTCTTCATAAACAAAAGCCAGAGTGCCGTTTCCTGCTCTAACATTTATCATTGTGCTATTATTGATTTGAAACAAGAATGAAGAGAGTGAAGGCATTGGATATGATGATGGGGGGGGGGGGGGTCCATCAGCTAACGAGCTAGTTAGTACATCCCCACTATGTGTTGTTACTGCTGCTCCTCCCACCCAGTGAAACAGCACCCCCCTATGGACATGCAGTGCATATGTTCCAGACCGACTGTTACTGTATCTGTTGCTATTGAGACATTGTGTTAGACTGTGTAGAATAAATGGGTGTTTTGCTCTCCTAGTAATGCGTTTACACACTCAAACATAACTGTCTCTGAGAGTCCAACCAAAGGGGTTCGCTGGGGCGGAGTGGGCGGGTCTTGTAGAATGACTGGGGTTTGGGGTGGTCAATCCTGGGATGTCCTTCACTCCTCTACAGGGAGGATCTCTGCCTGCGACTGTCTGTTTGTCTGAGGGGCCCCTCGTACACACACGCACTAACGTGGGCATGCACGAATCAATGCGCGTAAGCGCGCGTGCGTACGCACACAAAAACACACACACCCACACACACAGAGAAGGGCAGGAGCCAGGAGTCCTCTCTCTTCTCAGGCCGGGGGTGTGTGAAGTTGAGTTCTCCTCCGTAGTAGCCTCCTACTTTCTGCCGCGCTCTCTCTCTCTCTCTGTCACTTTTCTTATTTTTATCGTGATACTATACTGCCTCCCTCCTCTCTCTCCTAGATGTGGTTGAGTGAGTGAAAGCTGCTCGTCTCAGACGGGCCTCCTCCCATGCTCAGCCAGGCATCCAGTGAGTTCTGGGAGGACGCGTGCAAAGGGTTGTTCTCCGACAGAGACAGCATCATTGCATAAGCCTGGAGGAGACAGAGAAATGACAAACAAAATCAACATCCATTGGTCAGAAACCATTTTTGTGAGTCTCCGCGTTGTCAGCCAATCGAACATGACTGTCATTATTGTCGATAAAACACCAAGAGATGTTCCATCTCGGGTTAGGAGTATCGTTTCAACGATTGCAACAAGTCTGGGCATGCAAGAGGTCAAAGGTCAAAGGTGACGCTGCTGATGGGGCAGTAGGTGTAGTAGAAGGAGAGCATTAATAGCTCAGTTAGTAGGTAAGTTAAGCGAAAGGTAAGGCATGTCAAGGAGAAGAACACTGGTCTTTTATTCAACGACTCTCATCCCGACACTCCATACAGCAACACTGAACAACAATGGCCTCGTTGTCATGCGTTTTCTTCGCTGTGTTTTCCCTTATCATCGAACTCAATCGAACTCAAGCTTCAGGGACCAATGTCCAAAATGATTGGCCACTTTCTGCCTCCCTCGCTCTCTTTCGACGAGAGTCCACCTACCTGGGTTTTAGCCTGCCTGTACAGAGTCTCTTTCAGGGCCTCAGACTCGAGCGAGGCGGTGTTAAAAATGTCTTTAACATCAAAGGGGGGCTCCTCGCTGCTGCTGGCCTTATGCAGCTCCAGGCCCTTGGGGAAGCTGGGCAGGGACTCCAGGTCTAACAGCCCACCGTCTTCCTCTATACACCTGCAGCAGCACCAGGGAGGGGAGGGGAATGGTAGGGGGGTGAGGGAAAGGGGAAGGAGCATCCTCAGTTAGCCCAACCAATACTGTCTTGTAACTCGATGGATGGACTTTTGATGGCGCATGCATGGTGGGGGCAGATGGACGCACGGACGGATGGAGACGGACGGGATAGGGGCTATGGAGGACATCGAGAGAGAGAGAGAGAGAGAGAGAGGAGAGAGAGAGAGAGAGAGAGAGAGAGAGAGAGAGAGAGAGAGAGGAGAGGAGAGAGAGAGAGAGAGAGAGAGAGAGAGAGAGAGAGAGAGAGACAGAGAGAGAGAGAGAGAGAGGAGAGAGAGAGGAGAGAGAGAGAGAGAGAGAGAGAGAGAGAGGACCACGGATGCACTGAAAGGGAAAGGGGGAGCTAAAAGGCTCAACCATTTGGAGCCACTGTGCTCGGTGTGGGGAGAGAGAGACTGACAGACAGGTGGACATGGAATGGAACTGTGAGAGTTCTATCTGCATCCCGACACCCTTTTGTCACCGTCTAGCTCTCGTTGACCTCACTGCACTGCCATTACAGGGAGGGCAGGTCATGCATTGTTACATTTGATTAGTTTTGTTAGTTGGAATGGGAAGAGACAGAGGTGGCTGTTGTGATTGAGTGGGTATGTTTGTGGAGGTGTTGTGTGGTGTGCTGTACGTGACTGTCTGAATTTGTCTGTAGTTGTGTGTAACTATTTCTTTATTCTACCAGATAGGACATACCTGCGGGTGTGTTCGTAGCTCATGGCTAGCGGTGTGGCCTCCTCCTCTTCTTCCGCCTCCTCCTCTTCTTCGTCCTCGTACGCCTCCGGCGTAACCATAGTGACCGGGGAGGGGGACTCGGGCGCCTCGTCCTGAGACTTCTCTGTCAGGCTGCCTTCCTCCTCCTCTTCGTCATCTCCCTCCGCCTCCTCCTCCTCTTCCTCCAGCCCCCGGGCTGCCATCTTGGAGTTGGACAGGCTGTGGCTAGATGGACGCTCCTCTTCCGCAACCTCTGACCTGCAACGACGAGAACCTTATTGATTTTGCACTTTATTTCTAGCAACAACACAAAAAAAAAAATCCTTTCATTTCAATAAAATACTATCTATTATATTCTTAAAATGTCTTGGTTGACCCCCATCGGGTTTAATAGGTGGAACTATTCATCCAAATAATCTAATGCCGTCCGTTTTCTCTCCTCATCTCCTCACATTCACTGCTCAGCTCACTATTACCACCCATTCTGCTTTGGCTAGATGAGCGGAGACGAGGGAGAGAAGACGGGAGGAGAGGATGGCCCTTTTACCTCCATATTAGGACTTTGATTGGTCTTTCTAGGCCCACTGCCCTAGCTGCCTCAGTGGGCCACGGCCAGGCATCCCCTCTGTCTGTCTGCCTGTCTGTCCCCTGTCTGTCTGTCAATAGGCAATGAGTCATACTTTGCACAGCCATAACTAAGATGCCTGGAGCTCCGTTGACAGCGAGCAGAGCCCCATTCCCACTATCCAAGCAAACACACGTGTGTCGAGAATTGTCGAGACCCGTTTCAAAGGGGAAACGGAGCCGAATGATTAATTGGCTAATTCCTGAGAACCAGTATATAGGCAAGAATGGCTCAAATGGTTAGTTTGGGCCCCGATTCTGGATGCTGTGTGTGTGTGTGTGTAGGAGTGTGTGTAGGGGGGGCGATGGATGCTCAGCAAAGCAGCCATTGCGACCTGCCGCCTTTACATTATCCAGCCCCCCCCACCACCCTGGTCTCCGCCGCTTCATGCCTCATGATGTCATTTCCTCAGGGGGAGCGCGTTTACCCTAGGAGAAGCCGGACAGACGGACATTTATCAAACCAGACAGGATACCTTCGGGGAGCGAAAGGGACAGAGGGGGTGCTTGTTCTCCTCTTTCAATCTAGATTAAGTATTGTATAATCAAATTGGCAGGGGCTGTGTGGGGGGGATATAGGGACGCGGCTCTGACGCTGGGCCCTGCGTTTTGTCACTTAGTCTAAACACGTCAGCCGTGTGTTTGTGTTAGCAACCTGGGAGACTGTTTCAAATGGAGTCTCCCTGAGGACCTGCACTGCCAGCCTACCCTCCAACAACAGGCCTACCCCCCACAACAGGCCTACCCTCCAACAACAGGCATACCTCCCCACAACAGGCCTACCCTCCAACAACAGGCCCACCCCCCCACAACTTTTGAGCACAAGAAACGCCCAGTCCAGCTCTATCCCCCCCACACACACTGTCCACTGTCCCCGCCCCTCCGCACACTGTGTAGTGCTCCATACACCACTCCTTACCTCACAGGCTAGACAGTGTCCAGGAGAGAGGGGAAAAAAACACTAGAGCGAGACAAGTGACTAGACCGACTTGACTTTGTTTACAAACACTTTGTGGAGAGGAGACGCATGAGCGCACAGATAGGCATACACACAGCTGTGTGTCTGTGTTCAATGAGGGGGGGTTGGGGGGGCGCTTCAGTCAAAGTGTCCGTGTGTGTGTGTGTGTGTGTGTGTGTGTGTGTGTGTGTGTGTGTGCGTGTGAGTGTGTCTGGGATGGACAGAAAACAGAGCACTTATTTTGAATTACAGATATTAAAATGCCAGGCTTGCTTGTTCTGCATGGTTCTGCACTATTGATCCCAGATGGCAGAGGGGCTAAATTACCCCTGAGTTCTGTTAACTTTTATGTCTACTGACCAGGGAGGGAGGGAGAAAAAGACAGAGAGCGAGAGAGGGAGACACAGACTGACAGAAAGAGATTGAAAGAGAGAAAGACAGGGAAAAAGATGGATATATTGAGAGAAAAGAGTGAGAGAAAGACAGATATACATTGAGGGAAAAAAAGTATTTGATCCCCTGCTGATTTTGTACGTTTGCCCTCTGACAAAGTAATGATCAGTCTATCATTTTAATGGTAGGTTTATTTGAACAGTGAGAGACAGAATAACAACAAAACAATCCAGAAAAACACATGTCAAAAATTTTATAAATTGATTTGCATTTTAATGAGGGAAATAAGTATTTGACCCCTCTGCAAAACATGACTTAGTACTTGGTGGCAAAACCCTTGTTGGCAATCACAGAGGTCAGATGTTTCTTGTAGTTGGCCACCAGGTTTGCACACAACTCAAGAGGGATTTTGTCCCACTCCTCTTTGCAGATCTTCTCCAAGTCATTAAGGTTTCGAGGCTGACGTTTGGCAACTCGAACCGACAGCTCCCTCCACAGATTTTCAATGGGATTAAGGTCTGGAGACTGGCTAGGCCACTCCAGGACCTTAATGGGCTTCTTCTTGAGCCACTCCTTTGTTTCCTTGGCCGTGTGTTTTGGGTCATTGTCATGCTGGAATACCCATCCACGACCCATTTTCAATGCCCTGGCTGAGGGAAGGAGGTTCTCACCCAAGATTTGATGGTACATGGCCCCGTCCATCGTCCCTTTGATGCGGTGAAATTGTCCTGTCCCCTTAGCAGAAAACCCCCCCCAAAGCATAATGTTTCCACCTCCATGTTTGACGGTGGGGATGGTGTTCTTGGGGTCATAGGCAGCATTCCTCCACCTCCAAATACGGCGAGTTGAGTTGATGCCAAAGAGCTCCATTTTGGTCTCATCTGACCACAACACTTTCACCCAGTTGTCCTCTGAATCATTCAGATGTACATTGGCAAACTTCAGACGGGCATGTATATGTGCTTTCGTGAGCAGGGGGACCTTGCGGCGCTGCAGGATTTCAGTCCTTCACGGCGTAGTGTGTTACCAATTTTTTTCTTGGTGACTATGGTCCCAGCTGCCTTGAGATCATTGACAATATCCTCCCGTGTAGTTCTGGGCTGATTCCTCACCGTTCTCCTGATCATTGCAACTCCACGAGGTGAGATCTTGCATGGAGCCCCAGGCCGAGGGAGATTGACAGTTCTTTTGTGTTTCTTCCATTTGCGAATAATC